>NC_080430.1:91948683-92136183 GCF_028018845.1 Melospiza georgiana | reverse complement strand
AAAAAATGCATATTTATTTTTAGTTACTTTGGTTTCTCAATTTAGCTGAGAGTAAAATTAAGGATATAATGCGGAAGTTTTGAAAGGTCACTTGTAACTTCATAATGCATACTGTTTATGAGTTAACGTAAAACATTGATCTTATTAACTTTTCATCATGTACTCTTTAATTTAGACAATATGAACAGGATCAGAATGGAGCTATTAATGTCTTGTTGAGACAAAAACATAAAAATTCTTCCCCAAAGGCAACAGAGAAAAACAGAATACAAGACGATAAACCTTGTTTCCCTTAACTTTTGTATATGACAACAAATTTGACCAGACATCGCTTTCAAATCCCCATCTTGTGGAAGACAATGTTCTGGTCTCATGTGCAAGATGCTGCTGCCCCAGATGGGGGTAGTATTCCTTCTGAAAAGTTTAGAAGGAAGGGCTTTTTTCTCAGCACTGTTTTTATTTGATGTTTATTTAATGACTAAGCAAAAGGTTTTGAAGACTAACTTGGACTCACGTCTGAAAGCCTTGGGCTGAATCCTGTCAGAAGGAGGAAAGGAACATGAATGGTGGACTCTGGACTTGGCTTCTGGACTTCTCTGCTCATGGGTAGAGTGGGAACAATATGCACAGCAACAGCAACAACAACAAAACTAATCTTTAACAACTGTTTCAGTTTAATCAAACTGCTTTTTTAGCTAATTATGTCCATCTCATGCCTTTCCTTTTCTAGTTCACTTTGCCTTCTACAGAAAGGCACCATGTTGCTAGAGATTCACAGAATGGAGCTTCAGATTCTCTAGATTTATCAGACTCCTGAAGACTCATCCTTTCAAGTTATCTAAGTTCTGAGCACATTCTTTGATATCTGTTCTTTCCTAATACTCAAGCTACAGCAAGGCATCTACCTTTGAGTTGAAAGATCTCAAGAGTGCCACAACACTCTTCCTCCAGGCCTACTTTAATACTTAGTATTAACTCTCTCTCTCACACAGAATTTGCCTGATTCCAGTGGCGAGCAATTGATTCTTGTACCAATTAAGCTCAAAAAATTATTTCCTTTCTACTTCATGAACATAAAATAATCTAATCGAGCCATCTCTCAAATAATTTTTGACTGAGACTTCCAAGCCTTTTACTGAAACATCTTCCATTATTTCAGTGTCCCTTTTGTTTTTTGACACTCTGTCACAGAATTACAGCATGGTTGAGGTTGGAAGTGGCCTCTGGAAGTCATCTGGTCTAAATTCCCTGCTCAGCTAGTTCCCCAGGACCACATCCAGATGGCCTTTGAATATCTCCAAGAATGGAGACTGTACAACCTCTCTGGGCAAACCATGCTAGTAGTTGATCACCCCCACAGTGAAAAAGTGCAGATATCATCTCCTCTTTTGCCTTTTCTTCTTTCACTGGGACAGCTATAACAGGTCCCATTACAGAAAGGAGCTGTACATCAGTTTGTAATATTACTCTATAAAATTATCTTGGTTTTTTCTTCTTTTTTTTTTGGTTTTTTTTTTTTGTTTTTGTTTTTGTTTTTGTTTTTGTTTTTGTTTTTTTTTGGTTTTGTTTTGGTTTTTTTTTTTTTTTTTTTTTTTTTTTTTCTCCATGAGGGGGTGGAGCCTGGAGCTGGATGGGCTTGTCTAGGTTGTTATCCAATAAAATCATCACCAGGGGTAGAAGTAAGGGACTCTCCAGGAGGAAGGATGTGGCCTCAGTGGGAAAGTGTGTCAAGAGAGGTAAATGTGTCTGCTTTTGTTCATTGCTGCACAGGGGCCCTTTGTGAGCATTTGGAATGTAAATCACCCTTTTTTGGTATGCTTTTGCATATTAATATTGTTTCTGTTACTGTTGATCTTTCATTGCCATTTCCAATAAATTATTTTTATCTCAGCCTATGAGGTCTACCTGATCACCCTCCTCTCTCACCAGAATGGGAGGGGAATGGCTCATGGTTTTCATTTTAGCGGGAGTACTAAGCTGGGGAATTCAATTTCTAAACCATGACAACAATACATAACAGGAAAAAAAGTCAGAGAAAATTCTCCTCTGCTTTTGTTCAGTACTCCCTGTATCTATAGCATGAAGTCATCCTAACTGGCCCTGTCTGCAAATCTGGTACTGGGGGCTCATCTTCATTTGGTTATTTGTTGTAGTGTCCTGGATCCTTGAAATTTTTTTTTCCATTTTCACCACTGAAAACTCCTGGAGGAAACAAACACAGTAGGCTCTTGACTTTTTTGTGCTTCTTGATAGGTCAGTAGGTCGAAAAACTATTGGTAACATGAAAATTTGCTGTTTCTTTTTCTCTTCAAATGAAAACATTTCATCCACATTCCTGATTTACTGGTCGTTTGATCTCATATTATTCATACTATGCTGAAGAAAACCTATGCTTGAGTGTAGGAAATATGCTAATGGTTCCTTTAAAGATCACGTACAGCTCTTTCAGTAATGGTCACCAAGTTTACAGAAATGTCTTCTGTTGCAGTGAACTGGTCATATGCCAAGCATGATATTCTTGGAATTATGCCAAGCATGATATTCTTGGAAATGCTTCTACTCTGTCATCACAGCCTAACTGATTGAGCTGGGACGTGCTAAGGTTGTGAATGGGCTTGAGTTTTCTGCCTCCAGTGAGCACCACAGCCTGGGCAATTCTTATGATAGGCAGGCTTGTTTCAGAGACACAGGTCAAACTTATGCTAACTTTACAGTATATATAAAGATGCAGTGCTGCACACTGGTAAAATAACATGAATTTTGAAGTCTTACAGGGGTTCCCAAATGATACAGTTTTCTTTCAGAAAGAAGTTAGTTCCTGGAGGATTTGAGTGCTCAGAACATCAAAACTCGATTTATTTTTCTTTCTATGTATCAATACATGGCCAACATGAAACTTACCCCAGTGAGGAAAACTGCTAGACAGTCAGAAATTCAAGGTCAGGGTGTGCCCCAAATATACAAAGTAGTTTTATTAAAACTGTTCTAGTACTTTGGCTTTTGTGTATTTTGCTTATTTACTTGATGTTGCAATAGTAAGTTTGATGTTTATTCACACACTGGACATGAGCATACAGGGGAAAAAAAAGCCCAAACCCTATGCACTAAATCCACAGGATTTAAAGTAAGGAAAATAATCCAAAGTAAGAGCATCAGCTAATGCTTTCACTTCAGGCTTAGATCATACTCTTGTATTCGACATTACAGGAGTTTGAGATTGATGTTACATGCCACATGGGCTACAATAAGTGCAACGGAAAGAGATAAGGATGGCAGTCTCAGCTACATATTTCCATTATTTTGTGGATTAGAAATGCCTGATTTTTGGTGGGACAAGAGACCAAGGTACTGATCAGCATATGTATATATACACACACAAATACACTATTTCTCACATATTTGTATTAGCAGTTACTAAGGTTTGTTCAATAAAGTGTGGCCTACTAGAAGCTAGAATCTACAAGAATCTTTGACTATATGAAAACATTTTGACCTAAAGTATTTGAAAATTACTATCCATATTTGAAAAGATTTACGACTTTTTAAATTTTGCTTTTAATGATGTTTTCACAGCTGCAGGTTTTCTGTTGTGGGCTTTGGTTTTCTTCTTATTTGTTGTTAGTTTATTTTGATTTTCTCCCCCTTGGCTTTCATTTTAATTTGGATAAAGGAACTTTTTCTCTAATTGATGGAGTCTCCTGTAATTTGCTTGTCACTAATGCAACAAAATTCTCTAGACTGACAATTTTGTTGGGACTCAGTGACTGACTCCTACAGTATTCTGTGTCAAAACATTATTAAGCTCTGTTGTGATGATTAGTGGTATGGCAGTGTTTCTTCACAAGCAACAAATGTGTGTGTGTATCTGAAATAAGAGGATTTAACTCTGTTTTTGATGTGGACCCTGGTCTTTGGGCACTGCTAGAATTTCAGTCTATAATAGTTCTGAACATAACTTAGTTATTATTGTTATGCTTTGTATATAAACAGCACATCAGAAATCTACACAAGCATTTAAGCCCTGAACTTCTGTTAATTCTGATGAAAATAAGGCTACTAAAAAGACTTTGTGGTGCTGCCCTTATGGAGGCACAGTAAGAATCCCCAGGCAAAGAGCAGTTGCCCTGGAGACATACTTAAATCCTTATATCGTATATCAATCCAATTGCAAATAATCTGTCTTATGTCAGTTATTAATTCACTTTTTTTTTTTTAATAATCAGAGAAGAAGAAAAGCCGTCTGGAGAAATGTCTTTAATAAAAAAATTGACTGTATTTTATTTATTCCCAAGGTGGTCATTTTAATAGGAGGTAGTCCAGGAAGTCTGAGGAGGTTTTTAGAAAGGTTATCAAACAAGAGCTGCTATGAATTTAATTCATACTTCACACAAGCCTTGAGAGAAATCCACTGTACTAGTGGAGAGTGAATAATTAACAGTTTTGATGTGTGGCTGAATGAGACTACCTCTTTTAGTCAGTCTGTGCTGGGTGAAGCTGTTACAGCAAACTGATTGCCGATAGAGTGAGTGCTGTAATGCCACATCCAGATCCCGGTGACAGGGCCATGAAGCCAAGAAGCTGCTGGTAAAGGGGAATGGCAAGAGAGGAGGGCAGACTGACACACATCCCAGAAAGCTGCGTAGTGGTGGCATCTCTCCTCATTCACACAGGCATCTTAGATCTGCACAAGTGGGCAGGACTTTTCCAACTCATGGCATGTTGTTCATCTCAAAGAACAGTCCTTGCAAGTCTTGAAGTTAATTCATAATCTTCTTGCTAATTTAATGGTAGGCTTGTATTTTCATCAAAGTTGAACACTTTTTTTCAACTAAAAGTCTAAAAGCATTCGGTAAGCACGTAGGAGACAAAATGCCTGAGAAAAGGCTAAAACACTCTGCATCATAAACACCATCCTCATCATGATTTTATTCTTACTGTTTGTGTTGGGATCAGCCATTAGTCTTCCATAGAAAATCCTAATTGTCTTTTCTCCATTTTTGGTAAGACTAGGAAGAGGTAAGACTAATCTGATGAATCAGAGGGATTTAGAGAAGACATAAAGCTCCTTTTTACATTTTAAAAGAATACAAATATCAGAATAAAAAGTTCTAAAAATGAACTGGTACTTGAAGACAGAATCTTGTGAAGTAGTGTCTGTAAAATTTTTTGCAGTTATAATGAAAATTCTACAATCTCAAAATATCCTCTTTCGGAACTTACCTTACAATTGATCTTAAACACATTTTGAGCCAGAAAAAAGGGGAAAATTAAAGTTAAAACATTGTCCAGAAAAATATCTCTTTCAAAGAATTTTTCTTGATACTTCTTGTGACTTAGTTTTGGGTAAGACCTGCTTTCTGGATAAAAGAAGCAGAACACTTTCATTCATACCATTTCATGCTCTTTTTGTTCTACAAATGATTTATATTGTGTGCATGTGCATGTAGTGCACAGCAGATACTGTGGCCATAGTCTCCCATTGCCTGTGCTGCCCAGGAGCACAGGCTTCACAGCAAAGTAGGGGTGGTATGACACAACGTGACAATACCTTCCACAGCAAAGCACAGCAGGCTTTGCTTTACAGGCTATATCACAAAGTGAGGTTTGCAGCAGAAGTTGTGAAGCACAGTGTGCCTTAGCTGGTACATCACTGCTGGTTGAATAGAAGAGCCTAACACAAGAACACAAGCTGTGTTCACTGTGTAAGGAAAGAGAGACTGCATTGAGAATGTGGCAAGCTACTGCTTCTACCATAGAGCTTGGATGGTAAAGCCTGGACAGCTGTAGTTGTGCAGAGTAGCATGAAAACGCCAGAATCCCAGCAACTGCATGGTCTGGTTTGTTGTACTGATGATATGACTACCCAGTAATGCTGCTCCTTTCCTTGCCATAATGCAGCACTGACTGCACAATGCAGCAGGACACGGCAGTGACTGCGCTTCACGGCAGTGCAGACATTGCAGTGCACTGATTCTTTTTGGTTTTCTTTGCGTTCTGTAAACTGACACTATTCTCTTTTATGAATTTTCTCATTTACAACTTGGTTCACTGATTTCACTTAGCCCATACGCATGCTTTATAGATAGAAAAACAAAAGGGAAATGTTATTTAGAAAGAGAAGCTATCATGCTGAAGAGTGATTCTGTATTAATTTCACAACCTCATCACTTGCTGTCTAAATTGCACTGCCACCTCCCATTCACAAAAGAAGAGCAGAGACAGCCTTCTGTTTTATTTCCTCAAGCTGTTATTTGAAGGCCTGTGGCACTGTATTCAGAAGTTTTACTTGTAGATTTTGGGTTCACTTTTGTTGTGTTTTCAATAGTCGCTCCTCTTTGGTTTGGTTTGTTTTTGTGGGGTTTTGTGGTTTTTTGTTCTTTTTCTCTCTAAGACTGAGGAGCAGTTTGGTAGCATTTATCAGAAATTTCACTGAAAGCCTCAGTGTCCCCAGGCTAGCACACTGACGATTTAATGCGAAGGAGAAAAGTTGAATAATTTGATTTTTTAAATATAAACTAGATTATCACCAGTTTAGATTAGATGCACAATAGGAAAGCATGCTGTAGTTTAGGAACAACATAAATCAAGCAAACCACTTCTGTATTAATCTTGCCATCTACAAATACTTAAAATAAAATATTAATCTCTGTGCATAGGTGAATGCCATCTTGTTATGAGTGCAGAATGGAAGAAAAAACAAAAAAATTTTTTTCTGGAAGAAAAAACAAAAAAATTTAACAAATTCAAAAATTTAATTGCTATGGGTTTGCAATCTGAGATTTCCATGAGCACCATGTGACTCAGAGATGTAAAACTGCACATTTGCAGTTCTCCTCTTATATCCACTGCTTTTGGACAACTATCAGTCAATGGAGAGGATACAATCTTAGTCCTCCACACCTGTACAAGGCTTAGTGTCACCTTGAGTGCCATGGCCACACCAGAGAGAAAGCTACCAATGCCTGTATTGAACATTATGTTATGTATTTCATGGGTGAAAGGACCAAGTATCACTCGCAGTCTAGGGTCGGGTTTTTTTTTTTTTTTCTGTTAATCATAGTACATATAACAATTCATGGGATAAAACACTGCTGATTTTTATTTTTGTAACCCTCTTAACCAGCCTTATATCTTGTCCCCATTTTACAGATGGATAACTTGAACAACTAGAGTACTTGCCATTGAAGTCTGAATCAGAGCTGGGAAATAGATATAGTCACTCCCAAATTAGGGCTTGAGCATTCAAAAGGCATTTTGGTTTGACATACATTAAGAACAAAAGTACATTGGGCCACTTGCATCATGAAAGCTTTTTCTTCCAAATGCAACCTAGTAGTGTGGACTTACATTTTATTCCAGGGCTTGCTGTAGTTCCTGGTGCTCATACAGAATAAAAATGGAAAAGTTGCAATGGCCCTCATCTCTCAGAGACAGACTGTATGATGTGAGGTAGGCAATGCAGTTTCTACTGTATGTTAAAGAAAATACTCATAAAGCTTTAGGTAGACTATCTTTAAACTGGAAAAGCTTTGTATTACAGTAAGTGATGATTGGATATACAGCTCAAAGGACAAAAAAATAATTATCATACAAACTCTTAATATTTTTCATCTTAATAAAGAACATACTTTTCTAGCATTATCAGTATATAATTTTAATAAGTAGAGCTACATTTTCAAAATTTGTGGGAAAAAAAATCCCCTATTAAGCATTTGTTCAGACACAACATAAACCACAGGATGTGCTTTTCCTCTTTTCAGAATCTGTAGGCAACTGGTTAAAAATTTTTGCTACTTAATAAGTACAAAACAAACCACCTGTGCATGAGATATGTTGAAAACAAATGAATTAATTTTACTACAAGCAAATGAATAACTGTGGTTCTGAGCAAAATCTCTTTTGGTCAGAATAATTCCACTGCTCTGTGCTTGCCAATGTCGCTGCCACGCACTTGGGTTCCCTGGAATGAGGCCATCAATTTCAACAGTGTAGAATGAAAAGCTGAAGCAAGAAGTGCAAATAAGCATACTGTGCTTTTGAAGAGGTGATCCAAAAAGCCTGGGAAATGGAAAATAGTTGTTATTATGTACTCCTTGTAGATAAAGCAATATATGTTACAGTGTCCTAGAGAGTTAAACCATGTGTGAAACCAGGAAGGGAAACTGCTTTCAGATAAAGGGTCCCTTTCTAAGCTCTGTGAAGTTCTACCCCTGCATTTTTATATGTTCCTGTGTTTATCCACACAAGTAACCAGCAGGAATGACTTCTGAGTGATGTGGAACCACCCTTGTGCAGCTACAGAATCAGGTCCTCTGGCTTTGATCCTGGAAACTGACATAAAATAATGGGGTCTATACATTGGAAAAGCAGGTGTAACTAAGTTCTTCTGCAACAGAAGGATTCACTTTTCTTGACTAAATCTACTAATTTCAATAGAGAAAGTCTATTGTGGAAGGTGATGGAATTAAAAAAAAATAGACATTGGTAACAAAACTGCATATTAATTTAGATGACAGCATCATACAAGGGAACTGAAAGAAAACAATGTGAAATAACAGGAAGTATTTTGCTTATTCACTTTAAGCCAGATATTTACACTGGCTTATTCATTATCATATTCATTATTGTATTTATTTTGCATCGATTATTCATAATGATCAACTATGAATGTATTCCTGTTTAGATTTTATGAATGGTTTATCCCCTACAATCCTCTCTCATCCATATTTTTTCTTTTTGGAGCATAATGATAATGCTCCTTATAAAATAAGAAACAAGTATAGGACTTATTCTTTAGAATGCATCAAGAAAATAAAATGTCTTTGAATGAAAATATACAAATAAATGTATCTCATTTCAATTACTTTGGAAAGTGGTCTTTACAGCTCTACCAAAAGTAAATGTTTGGTATTTCAGACCAAAATAATAATCTCAGCAGTTTTGGTGTGAGAGTGATTAAGTTCATTTTTATACTTATGGTGTTTTTTTATATCTAGAATTGAATCACTGAAATGATAACTAGAGAATATTATAATTAAAAGAAAGCCTAATAAAGCTAAGATGGGAATGACAGGGCTCAGATATCAGGAAGGACTCAGATATAAAAAGTAAACATTTATACATCTGTTTCCCACAGGCTGACAAAAGTCCCTCTTTGATGTTTGATTGGTGCTCTATCTTTCAGAAATCTATCAAATATATTTAACCAGAGTCACCAGTACACTAACCATAATTTTGGGGATGGAAGAAGTTATGCTCTAAAAAAAACAAAGAAAACCCAAAAAAACCCCAAAAAAACCAAAGCAAGTGGAAAGTGAGTCAGATAATAAACAAATTATTTCAGATTGCTCACAAAGCAGCCTTTCATAGCACCATTGGCAAGAAGCTGTTTAACTTAGCTCATTAAACAACACAGAACACTTCAAGAATCTTCAGTACTCAAGGATCTCGCCTAAAATAATAGATTTACAATCAGTTTATGACCTTCCCAGCTTTCACGTCCTCTGTTTGTCTTGCTTGTGTTCTGTTAAACAAGAAAAGTGTTGTGACCCATAATTGCAGGCAGATTCACAGCAGGTTTTGAGGAGCTTTTTTTGCCATGGTGTCCGAGCTGTCTCCATCTGCTGCTGTCTTGTGTGCTCCCCACAGGGGGACCTGGCTAATTTTTCAGTCAATTAGCAGAAGGGTTGCTTTTTGTTCTCCAAGTGCACCCCCCCTGGGCTCCTCTTACACCCTGGACACACTGTTCAGATGTTGAGAGTTTTCAAAAAGCATATCATATTATTTTTTTTTCTACTGACCTTTGTGACATTGTTGAGCAAATGCTGTCTCTTGTAATCATATACACTTACATTAAACTGTGTAGACTAACTTTGGAATGGTTTTAATATGAATATTAATATATGTGCAGTAATGACTTTTCCTAAATAATGTCTGAAATCTTGTATCAAAGCCTAGTCATACCATTTAACTCAGAAAGAATCAGTTGACATACTAATATCTGCATCATGATCATTACTTACTGTATATTTTACTCTTTTAATTGAAAAAAAAGTTCCTTAGCAATTGCTTCTGCTACTAACCTTCTAGCGAGGCACATTTAAATGTTGGACAGAAACTTCAGATTATGAACACAACTGCAGTTTCAGTGAAAAATCCTTATATATCACATGAAAAAAAAAGAGCCTGAAAGAGTAGGTTTACTTGGGCACATGTATGTTTATATCTTTAAATAACTAGCAGAGAGGTGATGCAAACATTTTATAGTGGTTTAATAATAACCTGATATTCAGGCTTCTTGTGTATTCTTTGTGTTGCTTTCTATGAATTTTAATCAGGATTTAGCTAATATACACTCCTTGCAAGAGAGAAAATGTTGTTATTTCAGTATAACAAAATATTACTAGATTTCTGGAAAAAAAGTCAGTGTTTTCTTCTGAAAGAGTATAGTTGAGCTAACAGAAAGCAATATGCTTTAAGCCTCCAATTTATGCACATTCCATTTGGAATGCTATCTTGCTGAGGTGTCCCTGAGCCTAATCGGCTTCAAGAAATTTAGAACATCAGTTTACGGTTTACATATAGTATTCTCCATGTGCTATAGCTACCATTGTATGCAGTGGGAGGATATAGAATCCTTCTCTTTAATTTCACTGTCATATCTTTTATTTGTGATTTCTACCTTGGATGCAAATGCAGATCAGTGAGGGTATTTTTTCTTCTCCTTAGCTCCATGATCACGCTGCTACTTTTTACAGCAGGATATCAAGTGAGTTCGTTTTTCTGTAACCTTTCATCTGCCCAGGCTCTCGGCTATATCTTTCTATAGTTAATAAATATACTTTTTCTCAGTGTTAAGCAATAAAATATTCACTGGGTCTGAGCTGGGGTTAACAGATTTCTGAAAATTTTATTGCGTGACAGCCTGTCCTGAATAATCCCCTCAGCTGTCTCATGTTCTGGGGCAGAAATGATCTTATGTGTCACTCTAATAGTCTAGAATTACACTTGTATCACTGTCACCAGCATATGGGGCTGTGTATACCCCTAGGCCCAGCTCCCTCTCTTTCACGGCATTTAAAATGATAACATTTGGCAAAGCCAGTTTTGACAGAAAGTGAACTCTCCTTTCCGCGCCGGTGACAAAGCCAGCCACCGGAGGCCTGACACCGAGCAGCCAGTCATCATGCTCTTTGCTGGGTAATGATCGTGGGCTTCCCTCCTCTTAATAACCACCTCTCTGCAAGGGCAGGCTGCAGTGCAGCTCTCCACTTAATTATACAGTCTCCTCTTAAGTGCTTTATTCATGGGAGGCCTTCAGCTGCTCAGGCGTTATCGGGGCTTTTCTTTTATTTCCATGCTGCAAAAATGTGCTGATTGCTGGGCAGGCAATGGGAGGAGGAAGGACTTTGGGAAAATAGCAGGCAGGAAAACATAATGGCTTGGGTATGCTCACAAGCAAAAAAAATTAGGAACTGCACTTTTTACTGTCATGATGAGTATATGAATGTATTGCGGTGCTAATGGTGGTACCTAAAGATGGTATACAGCCTGAGAGGAGAAAAAAAAAAAAAAAAAGAGAAAGATCCAGAATGAAAGAATAGATAAGTAATTAGAAAAAAAATTACCCTCTAAAAGTGAAGTTAGAGACTTAAAAGTCGTTTTTAAATACAAACAAAATAAAATGTGGCAGCTCAGGAACTTGATGCTGGTGTGAACCTTTTATGTAGAGTTGCTAAGCTAACCAGCAGAAATTTATGAAATGCAGAAGGTTCTGCCAGCAGCTGTTCCTGGGAGTCTAGGGAGAACATAAGACATTATTTACTGTAGCCACTATATAAACTGTATTCATATTTTCCTCCCATATCCCCAATTTTAGTTTAGAGTTTGAATTTGAAGAATATTCTCTTCTTCCACTTTACTTTCACCATTCTAACGGTGTGCTTGTAAAGGAAAACCTGACTCATTTCCCCATTTCCCACTGCCTTCTCCATAATGCATCTTGTCTGAAGCTCTAATAATTCCCAGTAGATATCTTTACTGACATACGGTTTAGTCTGCTCTTAGGTGGTACACATTTCAGGATGACTATTAAAAAAAAGAGTAAATAAACATTTTTTCTTCCCCCTCCCCTCACCCAGCTATATTAACACAATGTTGTCTACAAATATTTTCACTACTTTGATACATGGATGACTTTGTCCACACCCTGGAAATGCCCCCTATCGTTGTGCTGATATCCAGATGTTGATTTCAGAAATATCTGGGGAGGCTCCTCAGTTTCCTTGAACTCCTGTTTCAGAAAAGAAGAGCTGTCTTGAACTGTCTTTCATTACCATTGCACAATGAAATGTGCTCCATAATATGGAGAAATGAGCAATAGTCTGGACCGGAGCAGTTTCACAGAGATCTGGAGAATTGATTCATCTCAAAAAGGGAAGGATTAAAAAAAATATTGTCCCAGAAAACTAACTTGTGAGAGTGTTGGATAATAATGTCAACTATTTGAAATTTGATTTCAACTAAATTCCAGATCTTTTGTGTTTCATTCAATTCTCTTTCTACAATGGCAATCTCTTAGGGCGTACCGCTGCACAACCTGAAACCCAATGATATGGCTGCATGAAGCGTAATGCTCAATGACCTCTTTTGTAGGACTATAGAGATCTCATTAACATTAATACCATTTGTGGAGAACCTTAGGACAATGGGAAGCAGAGCTTTAAAAAACATTCACCCACAGATGTGCATTGAAATTTTAAAGACATGTGCTGGATTGTTAGGAATATGCACACTGACTGAATTTTAAGCAAATCCCTGAAGTTTCTAGTGCCACTGTTTAAGCACTTCATTCTCTGTTATGTGCAGTGACTTTCATGATCAGTTTAAAGCAGTGATATGAACTATTTGCCTGAAACAGCCCTGCACTCATACTATGGATCTCCTGACAGCTCTGTCATGATTCCACCCACTGAGACACAAGCAATCCCTCTCCACATGCACACTAGTTCTCATTATTGTGATTAATAACCCTCAGGTAACTGGTAGGCACGGAGTTAGCATGTGCATGACTTTGAACTTGGATCCACACATCTCTGTCCAGGTGCTTGATCAAGCCCAGTACAATGTCTACTACTAAAAAGCCATATAATGACTGTAGGTATGACTCCTTGTGATCAATGTAAGCATTTCTTCTCTGTCCCATACAGAAAGTGTTAACTTCAGGTTAAAATTATATATCCCTGACTTTTTATTTCTGTTAACTTCTGGCTGCGTATTATTGTTTTTGTGTGTGTGCATCTAAACATACATATGGATTTATTTACATGTGAATGCTTATATATAGAGATGCACACACCCACAGACACATGTGCAAAAATATATGTATTTACAGAATTATATGCTGGGTTCACTAATTTCAACTTGAAATTAGTTCTACTTGAACTCTTTTTATGTGTCTTAATTTGGCTGTGCCCGGTAGCATTTTCAAATAATTTGGTAGTTGATTTGTCAACTACTACAATGTCAAGTCAGAAATTTGTTGGCAATGCTGATGTTCAGTGGTGGGCAGAGAGGAAAACAACAGGAGGAAGAGAAACTTGGTCAGTTTACAAGTTACTGATAATGACTTTAAAGAAAAAGAGCCCCATCTGACAAGTATATAACACATGTGCCCAGATAAATGGAGCTTTATACTACTACATGGAGACAGTGACTGTAACAGGTTCAGTGTAAGTGGTTAGTTGGGATCATTTTTCTTCATGAGGGAGATCTCATGTCTAAAGCAAGATGGTATCGTTTCACGATGGATGCCTATAGACACAGAGAAGTTCATTACTCACCCTGTAACGTGATGATGAAGGAGCCAAAGCAAAGTTAAAAAGATGTAGTGGCTTGGTTCTGCCTATATGGCTGGTCCAAGGAGAGTTAACAGTCCTTCACTGTGAGATTTGGTCCTGGTGTTGTTAGCTTTTCTGTGAAAACAGAAACTCTTGGGTTTTGTCTTCAGGATTCAAACCATGGCATTTTCAGCTGGATTGCTTAAGGCAGCAAAAAAGTTCTATTAAGTGTGTACAAAGTACAAGAAAGTAGCAGGGGAAAAAACAGAAAACCGGAACTGCGAACCATGTAACAAGCTGCATTTTCACAGTTCTGATGAAATGCACATTCCTGTCACTTTTTGCACATTCTGATGTTCATCTGTTAAAATCTGCGCAGTATTTCAGAATTCAGTTACATGAAAAAAGAATGCTTACAAATTATTTCTAAGCTTTATGGAAATTTTATCTTCTTATCAACTATTGCATCACCCAAAACTCTTAGAAAACAATCAAACCAAGCTCCTAGATGCCATGCTTACCTGCTACCCATGATTCCCTCCAAGCAAATATCCTATTGGAGAATCTCTTACCACATCAGGTAGAAATGGCCATACACGTGTAATTCTGACAATCTAGCTATCATCCATGGTTATGGGTATCATCCAAGCAAGGTTGCTTTTTAAAGATTTCTGCATCCAGTTCAGAGTATAAGCACAGCTGAGCATATGGACCACACCGTGTGCCACTCTCTGTCTCACATTCATATGCTCAGTGTCCAAGACATTTTTACTTGCAAAATGTAGAAAATCAACCACTTAACCAAATAGACTTTTATTTATATTTGTTCTGATAAACCATTTTTTCTAATGGGATGACCTCATAATCTCAAATTTTAGAGGAGAAAATTTGAATAGTCACATGGATGAGTTCAATAGGATTTCTCAGAAGATTTTATCAATATGTATGTCAGATTGCTTTACTCAGAAAATCTCATTAGGCCTGTGGCATGCCAAAAGAGTTATTTTACCCAGCAGAGTTAAGAAGTTGTAATAACAAAAGATGAAAATATACCCCATTCTCCTCTCTTCTCCCAGATAATTTTCAGTTTAAGGTACAAAACAGGTACTTTAGAAAATTTGAGTTCTATACTTGGCACAATAATTGGCATTCTGAAGAACCTCAACTACATGGTTTCACTTCTGTACCTTTTTCAGAAGCAAATTTAAGAGTGTTTTCTCTTTTTCTTCATTTGTTTAGACTGTGTTTATTTGGATATTGTTGCTTACCATGTGAATGCATAGTATCTGGCAATATTTTAGAGCAGTAAAGAGTGGGAGAAAAGTGTGGAACAATTACAATGAATCTTAATTTTGTCTTCTATTTTGTCTTGTTATTTAACATGGGAGAAAAAAAAATTGTCTAGGAAGAAGCTGTCTGGTTTGGTTGGCATGTACTCAGAACTCAGAAGTCATATTATTCTATGCATAGTGAGGATGATGCACTTGGATTAGAATAAATTACTGTATCAGAAAAACAATTTTTTTTTTAAATTAATGAGTTATCAAAAAAGGGCAAGGACGTAATCTTTAGAGACAAGAAACGAGAGTGTACACTCTCTACATGCTAATTTTTGACTGGAATGCAGATAGCAAGGGTAGAAAGTTGTCATAGGGTGAATACTGAATTCTGTGACAGTATCACATACGGAGAATTTGCTTTGGCCATGTGCATATTGAGTTGAACTGTATAAAATGCAAGCTTGTTGTAAATTCTTGTAAATATCATTGTGCCAGCCTCATCTGTGCCAGATCCTCCATATGCTGGAATTAAGAAAACTTAACAGTTTTATACTAAATTATACATTTAGTATAATGTAATTTATATTCACATTTGTGTATGAGTTTAATCCTTGTCCCTTAATGGATGAACCTCAGAAGCTTTTTTCCAGCTATCTAATATACTTAAATATCCATTAATTTGTAACATGGAATTATAGTAAGAGAAGTTGGACAGACAAAATGCAAATGGTTACACAACAGTAGGGGGAAATTGCATTTTGATTTTCAAGGTTCATTGTATCTGACTGGTTCAGAATATGTCACAGTTTCTCTGCACCTGATGGGAATTCCTTATGTTGGTATGTCATATCTCTACTTGAACCAAAGCAATTATCCAAGCCATAATAGGAATGGTACTGGAGGAGAACTACAGTGTTAGGACCACTTCAGACTGGGTGAAGTCATACTCAGTCAGAATCAAGTGTATGAGGTGTAATGGTGACTATGAAGCTGATGAATGAATGGCCATTTAAAAGTGTTCTATTTAAAAGGAAGAGAAAGGTATGTGTAGAACACAAAAATAGAAATGCTTTCTGTGGCTGGAGATTGGACCAACAACTATGAGAAACAACTTTAAATACGACTAGAAATAGTTGTTTGGCTTTTTTCACAATCATATGAAGTTTTACTTCAGACGCTACTGTGAGAATGATGAGAGCATTGTTTCATCATACTATGGGCACTAAGGAAAGAGAAAGAGCAATAAGCCTGATTCTGTATCAGAAAATAGAAGTGCTACAAAATATATCAGACAGAGCATTGAAAAAAAAGAGTTCTAGCTTATGGGTACTAATATTTGTCCATAGAAAGCAAAAAGAAAACTACATAAATATTTTAGGAAGTAGTAGATGCAAAAGTTATTTTCTATTTAGATTATACTGGGCAGAGTAAGGTTACAATTTATTTGTGTACATGTTAGCATATACACAAAACATTAGGTTTTAAACATCAGGTGTAGAGTAAGCTGGTAAAGACTGAAGGAGCTTAGAAAGATGACGATAATATTCATACTATTGTTTTCTTTTAATTATGTTCAATTTATTGTTACCTGGAAAAACTTTCAGAAAAGATCAAAAAAGCATCTGGAGATCAATATTGCTAAAGGCTGCCACTGAGACTTGACTCATATTATGGTGTTCCCATAAAACCAGTCTTCAACATAATTTTTACTGTTTTAAAAAAGTTTGTAGATAAGTAAAAATATGACTCATTATGAAATTTAGGATTAATCTCCATAACTGTTTTTGTGAGCATTTGACACCCATTTTCTACTTGGTAAAGATGCTTAGCAATGTAATTCAATACCTGTTCTTACTATTCTATTGTCTCTTGCCAGATCATGTCAATGGCAAATTGGACCTCAATAAGGAAAAAACCAAAAAACACCTTGAAGAAAAGAGAGAAGTCATAAAAAATTATAGACAACGGTAGAGTTAAATAAGGCCCAAACATTTCAATGCCTTAATGGAAGAAAATCATCTGAATCTATCAGAGTATGAGTTACAGATGCTTTCATGAGTCACTGGATCTGAGCTAATATACTCTGCTGAAAGACGAGGCGTATGGCTTAGACTGCTCTGTGCTAATGCCTCTGTTCTGGATCAGAGGGAACTTTAGCCTGGCCAGGCTGGCAACAGACAGATTGAGGCTGGTTCTGTTTTTATCCATCCATGCAAACATACCTTTCAAGAACTGGACTTCGTGTCTGTTATATGATGAGAAAAAGTGTTACAGACCAAGTCAACCTTTATCTGGTAGTGTATTTGATGTAGAACCATTTTATTTTAAATGGTCCATGAATATGACAAAAAATGTTATATTTTCTTCAAAGTAAAAGAAAATTAGCAAGGTTCAGGCTATACCAGAAAAGAAACCAAAGCATTGTAAAAAACAACTGAAAAATGTTCTCTATGTTAACACATCATCTCACACATCTGGGAGATGCTTGATGAAGCCAACTGCCTTTGGCTTTCTGCTGTCACAGGCACTTTTAGCAAGTAAGATAAGCAAAGGCTCAGCATCAGGATGAGAGATAGGATAGGTTTCTGTTACATTCTATTCTTCAGGCATTCAAATCTGAATTGGATGTCTTTAACCTGTGTTATTTATGATCAAAAAACTGTCTTTCGCTTCCTGGCAAAAAGCATCACAGTAAGTCTCTTAGTGGGTGTTTGCAAGTTTTCCCAAGGAGATCTCTTCAGGATATTTACAATATTTTTTACTAAAGTCTTCAGGACACTGCTGCTGCTGTGGCTGAACTTCCAGTGCTACTTGGATACAATCTTTTCTCTGATCTTGTTTAGGGAAGATAGCTCTTCATGACCAGGTGGCTTCTTTTCCTATTCCTGACATTAGAGGTTTTAAGAATCATAGCAATTTCTTAATTTCCTCTGCTGCTTCTGTCAATGGTTTTTATCTATTCTGTGGTTGAGAGAGACATGGGAGTGTTGTGCAACAATATGAAACTATTTCAGGCATTCAAAGCACCTCAATTGAATGGTTTGGTTTCCCATTTATTCAGAATGCAATGTGAAAGCTAGAGGTCTTGAAAAGTACAAACCAAGCACCAGTAATTTTCACCTGAACTCATTCAAACTGAAGCCAGCAGGTTTCAAAGAGCTCTAATAATTACTGAGAGACTTAGCAAAGGCTTGTCTGATCCCATATTTGTGACTTAGTACAGCGTTCTAACCTGCTTTCGCACTCTCCGTAGCTAAATTAAGAGCTCTTAGACAATGATGGATGGCAAGTCTGCCACACTCTGACTTTAAAGAAGTTGAAATAAAGTACCAGCTGGAAAGAAATAATGGAAATGTGGATGGGCTGTTCAGTACACATGTAAATGTAAATAACACATATGAGGGACCAGTGGAACTGAAAATAAAGGCTTTAAGATATGTTTCCACACCTTCCAAATAGGTCCTGAAATTCCAGGTTATAGACCAATAAATATCAATATAAGAAAAAAAAGTATTTCTAGCATGAAAAGAGAATCAGTAAATATCCATAATAGAAAGAGGTATAATAGATATGCTCTCTATCTGTATTTAAATACAGATATTTAAATACTGATGTGGCAAAAATTTGAAGTGACTCCTTTGAAGACAATAATGTTTTCATACACAATGGGTCAATCTGAAAAGAGCAAGAAAATGTGAACCACAGGAGGCACTTGTGCCTTTTCCTTTTTCTGTCCTCTGTAAAGATGATTATACTTCATACAGTCCTGCAGAAAACAGCTGAGTCAGGCTTTAGATTTTAGCCAAGTGTTGGTATACATTTGCCCAGAAAGACTGACTAGCAGGCAATATGTTGGACTCCTGTGTCTGCTACCTAGCCTGAATACATCTTGTAATCATCATCTTTCATTTTGCCTGCACTTTTGTTGTGAGTTCTTGCGGCGTTATAGGTACTGCACTCCTATTCCATGGCTGTCCTGTTGCCAGAAACCTTCACTCTGGGACTTGCAAATGGAAATCAGTAATTGTTCTGGATTAGTATCATTGAATTTACTTCAGATTTTCAGTATGTGAAAAATATACTGAAAATATATTTGTAAGTATGCAAATGTTGCTACTAATTGTAATAACTGGCGTGTTAGAAAACCAAGGATCCTACCCTGCCCTCAGATTTTTGGAGGAGTGACTTGAAATGCCATAACTAAGCCTGAACTGCTCTGCAAGACTGTATATATCTTCCCAAAAATAGTCTTGGATATAATATTTGGTCACAGCTGAAAAGAAGTAAAGAACAGAGAGTTGGGAAAATGTGACAACTTTCTGCATTACTTTAAGTTCTCTATAAATAAGGTACTGAAAGAAAAATTCACTCTTTAATTAATTTTACTGGATCCAGACAAGTACCATATGGATTGAATTTATGGAGAAAGTGACAGACAAACCGAAAGACACAGACAGACAACAGAAAAGACTCGTAATAGGGTCGATGGTGTTTAAAACTAGACATCCTTTCAGTTATGGAAATATATATGAAAGGTTCTACAATGTCTTTAAAATTTAGCTCTGAGGCAAAAACCATTTGGAATACCTTTTTTTTTTTTTTTTACATCAGCAAACAAACAAATGTTCAAATTGCTTTAAAAAATGAATTGTCACAGACATCTAACCTTGAACAAGAGCTGATGGATTAGATCTGAATCCAGTGGATAACACTACCTTGCTCATACAAACCCAATTCTTTTTTTTTTATTCATAGGCTACATCAGTTTGTAAAATATGACTTTTAAGGACACATCACCACTGGAAAAAAAATCCAGCATGTTTTAGAGTTCAAGGAGCATTACTAGAGAATTATTTTGTATGTCTATTGAACTAAAATGTTATGTTTTCAAAGAAAGTCAAAATAGAAACTGAATTCCTTTAAGAAATACAGCGATCTGTCATAGAGACTCAGTAAAATGTGATAAGGGAAGATTTATTTTGCATTCTGTATTTAAATAATGTACTTTTTGAACATATAAATCTAATGCCAGTTTTCTGCCTTCTGTGCAAGAGACTGTGATCAATTTCTCTCTGCTTGGGTTCTGGACAGACAGTATGCATCTGTTGCAAATTTATTTGAATACATGGATGCACGTATGTCCTGATTAAACACTAACAGACACAGTGTAGCCATACTACACACTAATATGTTTGCTAAGCTGATCAATAGCAAGATTGATCAGTGTTTCACTCAGCCAAGTTAATCATGGTATTGATCAGCTTAGCACACACATTGCTTTCCTTGTGCAGCATTACTGCAGCAGGTCTCCTCTCCACCCCCAGTAACTGGACATCTGGAGATTTCAGAAAATGAAATATAACCACATTTCCTACAGTAAGTGCTCCCACTCCTTCAAGCTCATCTTCTACAGATAACTGTAGCATTTCATGATTAAGGTGTTTAGATTCCTTAGCCCTGTCTTGAAAGTTTGAGCACTGTTTTTAAAAACCTGAGAAATTTCAGAGTAATTTTTTTTCTAAGACATAAGACACACAGCCCCAGGCTCTGGCTATAATAAGACCCTCTTTCTGGCATTAAATATTTGAGATTCCCTCATCCTATATGAATCCTTTAAAAGCATCTCCCATGTTAGAGGATCCAGGCTTTCTTAAAGGAAATTACTGCAGAGAAAACCTCAATACAATCAGAAAGTATAGATCTTGGGGTACATATTAGCACAATATTTGAATTTTTAACTCTGGACAATATAACAAGACATTCAGTAGTTTCAAATTAACATCAAAAGAAATTTCACAGTTATTTCCCTATGTATAGTGGCAAAAAAGGCACTCAACTATGAAAACAGACCTATTTTATTTAAACTATACCTCTCACACTTATTTTAAATAGAATTTAAAATTAATTTTAAAATTAATTCCCTGCTGCAACTACAAAAGAGTGTTGAAATGGTTGCTGATTTCTGGTATAATATAAACACATATACAAATGGCTACAAGAACTCATGAGTACCACTTGTTTAGGATGTGCATCAAGGGCAGATGTAATTGGATTCAAGATCACCTCAGAGGAGACATTCAGCAAATGGAAACTGGATTTACTCAACTGAATTTTTTCTTGTAAATTTCTTCTTAGCTCATACCAAAACACCACTCTACACCATTCTTTGGGACATAAGAAATCGTAATGGGAAATTGCTGTTCTAAGGTATAAGTATACTGGTGAGAAGTTAGCATTACTGGGGACAGAAGCTATGGTACAGACCCTATTGCTAGTTTGAGTGTAGCTAGAATTTAAACCTTATAAACTGCGCACTGCATGACATTAAGAGATAGGAATCTCATGCCAAAGTTTTCAAACCCTAAGTAGGCTTAATGTGAGTTGAGAATTTTTGAAAACACCCAAGAAATTCATATTGTATGTATTGTACTTGCTTCAGTCTCCGTTGTGTGGGTAATTTCTTAAAGAGCTAGTGGACCTATCTGGCTGTAAAATATTCAGTGTTGTGTCAATTTACACTTTGCAGAGCTCACTTTCATAACCATATAATTAGAAATGGAAGCGGAATTTTTCAAAAGTGTTGTCACATTTTTAAAATTTGAAAACATTAGTGCAAGACTGAATTTGAAAGTTGGAAAGATCTGCATCCCCCATTAATGCCAGCTCAAATCCTACCTGCTCGACACTGTAGGCAATTTGGTTTCCTTGTCTTTGGTTGACAAACAAAAAGAAGGACCCCAAAGCCACTAGCAATTATAAAATGCCAGCCAAATTAAAAGAAAATAGTCCAAGCCTGACTTCTAATTTAGTAGATATCACTAGGCTATTATGAGTAAATTTTGCCTATGCGAAGGTAGTCACTAAATCTTGATGATTAAGGAGTTTTCTTAGGGGTAGGTCTGATTTTTTCATCAGATAGAGAAAGGTGCAAGACTAAAAGCCCTAGAAACGCAGCCTTGTATCCAGTCTTTGGAAAACACAGAATTCTCTCACTGTCCTGTTTATGCATCTAAAATTTAACTCACAAGAGGAAAGAGGAGCTTCATCCATATTTAAACAACAGAGATGCTGATGAATGAACAGCAGCTAAAATGAGTATTTTCACAGAAAAAAAAGGATTTTTTAAAATAACATTAAAGAAAATAAATTGCTAGTCTTAAGTCTTTCTTTTTAATATTTTCCTACTATTTTAAACTGGAAGCTTTTGGGGTAAGCTGCTCAGGTTGTTGTATATGGGTTGGGCACAGAACAAGAAATGTCTGCTTTACTCTGACTGACATGTAGGGGTGACTTTTAAATATACCTTCTGCAAATGTGGTGTATTCTTCTTTCTTGCTTTCACTGTGCAGCTGGCTGTGTGGCACCTCTGTCAAAAACATGGAGGGCCCAGGACTACAAAGAAGGTCATTTGTAATGAGGAGAGAAGGTGGAGTCTAAGCTGTGGGTCTCATACTGGCACTGCCAATAACTACAGCCTAGAGAGAGAAGGTCACAGTGCTGCAGGGCCCTGACTGTAAATGGTGCTTCTATCGCTTTAAAGACTACATAATTTCATTCCACTTAAGTCAGCAGACTGGGAATATGTGTAATGATCTTCTCTTCACCCTCCAGGGTCTGAGTAAGAATGGTTCCAAGACCAAGTTTTCTGGCTTCCATAAAGATTTCAAACGAAGAGTTTAAATCTGTGTGCAAGAATATTGAAGGTGTTATTAACGCTTGTTTGAGCTTTAGGAATGCCCTTTGACATCCTCCATTACTATTCCAAGCAAGTGCTATAGGTATTTCAACTTAAGTAACTGAAACCAATTCTTGCTTTTACAGGAAGTCTGAAGAGATAATTTTAACACTACCTCGACCAAATTAAGGAAAGTTAAGTGGCTCCTTTAAAGAATACCTCACCACTATATTGCTGCCTTTTTTTTTTTTTTGAGTGACAGAAATGTCTTTTTCCTTTTTTTTTTCATTTTTGTAAACTTGATGATTTTTTGCCCCCATTTATATTTAAGAAAAAAAATCCTTACCTTACGTTTTAGCATTCTGAGACTTATTCTCCACAACATCTTTGATAGAAATTTTAAGGATTATGACTTTTTACTTCTCTTTTGTAAAATATCAATACTTTATGCTGAATCTAAGATATCCCTGGAGGACAAGGGAAAGGTTACTGAGAGAAAGAGAATTCTGAACATTTTCTGGGCAGAGGCTGAATTTTCATCTACCTTATTCAACCTTTGGAAACATGTTCATTTAAAAGAACTGTATTCCATCTTTGAAATTTGATGATGCATAGGAATCTGTTTTTAAAAAATATGTTTTATTTTCTGGATAAACCCAGCAGAAACAGTTTTCCACTATGGAGTCTGAAAGCCTTCTGGATCATTTAAAAATACACAACTTATTTTGTGCAGCTTGCAGATCTTTATTGTCCACAAAAAGACAAACTTCACCTCCAGGTCCAAAAACCAGGAGTACCTCTGTGCAGTGGCAAGTGACAGGTACATAAACTCAAGAAATTAAACTGAGAATAAAATCTGAAGCATTATAATGATGCTTATCCACTGTATATCGTATACCAATAACTCCTATATCCAGGGGCACATACAGTAGGATGAAGTAACGAAACAGGGCTGGATTAGAAAGGCCATTGCCCTGTGCTGCACCCCTGGATTTATGCTACTTTCTGATTTGAAAAAAAATTAAATATAGAGGCAACCAATCATTTATAATTATATATATATAATATATTTAAAATAATATATATTAAAAATGCTCAAAACAACAACTTTCTAAGTCAGACAATTTAGTTAGAAGCCGTGCATTTCTTCCCCTACAAAAAAAAGTCTGGAGAAGTTCATTATGCTTGATCTAAGCTTCAGCTTCTGAAACGCAATATGGTGAGGTGCACAAGATGACTGTCCACTTTCTGAGTTAAGCTGTAATGTAAATATGCACCAGAAAGCCCTGGTGGAGGGAAAGCTGAGCATGAGTCAGCAGTGCCGTGGCAGCCAGGAAGGCCAACCCTGTCCTGGGGGCATCAGGCAGAGCATCACCAGCCAGGCCAAGGGAGGGAATTGTCCTGCTCTGCTCTGCTCTGCACTGGAGCAGCCTCACCTTGAACATTGTGTGCAGTTTTGAGTGCCACAATATAAGGACATAAAGCTGTTGGAGAGTATCCAAAGGAGAGCAATGAAGATTGTGAAGGGCCTTGAGGGGAAGCTGAATGAGGGCCTGAGGTCCCTTAGTCTGTTCTGCCTGGAGAAGAGGGGATTGAGGGGAGACCTCACTGTGGTCTTTGACATCCTCATGAGGGAAAGCGGCGGGGTGGGTACCAATCTTCACTCTCAGGGCTAGTGGCAGGACCCGAGGGAATGGCATGGAGCTGTGTCAGGGGAGGTTTAGATTGGATATCAGGAAAAGGTTCTTCACCCAGAGGATGGCTGGGCACTGGAACAGGCTCCCCAGAGAAGAAGCATCAACCTTACAGAGTTCAAGAGGTATTTGGAGAATATTCTCAGGCACATAGTGTGACCCTTGGGATGTTCTGTGCAGGGCCAGGACTTGGACTTGATGATCCTGATGGGTCCCTTCCAGCTCAGCATATCCTATAATTCTCAAAAAATTTGTCTCTGATCTCAGTGGCTCTTAATTGCTCCTGAAACATAAAGATGACAATTAAAATCTGTGTCTCAGCTAATGAAACAGAAGAACATTCCAGCAAATAGCATGCCTATGTAATGAGTTTATGCATAATTTCTGGATTCTGTGCAGCATGCAGCAGCGCAGTTAATAGCATAGACTGATTAATAAACATCACACCTTCCTTTCTTAAATTCCATGATCCTCCCTTCAAAATGGGGAAGCAATGTGGAAGAAGTAGGAAGAAAAAAAATACCCCCTTTAATAAATTATCTCCCTGAACTAAAGAGTGCTTTGGGTTCTGTTTTGAGGCTTCTGGTAGAAAGAAGTAGAGAAATGTCAAAAGCTTCTGCTAGTTTCAGGGAATTCAGGTTACCTAAAATAAGTTGCTGTGCAATTGCTATCTTTTGTTGCTGTTCAATTAGATACTTCCCCATATGTTTTCCTTGCATACCCGCCAATGACACCCTCAACTCCTGAAAAAAGCAGCAGCATAATAAAGAATATTTCTTTCATTCAGTTTGGTTGTCTTATATAGTTATTTCATGGCTCTCCTATTCATTAATAGGATAATTATCTCAACTGCATATTAATAACATCATAATCTGCCACATTTTATCTATTTGTGAATATAAGCTTCAAATAATTTAAATAGAAATAGGTTGACAGGAAGAATAAAATCCATTGCATAGTGGATTTTTTTTTGAAAAGAGAAAATAAGTAGAAAGCAGTTTAATCATTGAATAAATAAGTTTGAATTTAACCCAAAATATATAAAAAAAAAATCTATGTGTGGTTAGTTGTCACAGTCCCCAGAAATATTCCAGACAATATGGGGAAGTAATTCAGGGAATGACTGCCAAGAGTTGTTCAAATGCCAGTAAGTTATAAATTTAAGAAAATTATATGGTTATAGAGTTCCTGGATTTTTATATTATGCTAAATAGTCAACAATTTTTCATAAATATCACTGAGAAAAATCATGACAAAAATCTAAGCATCACTTCCATAATAGTAATGAAAATTCAAGAATCTTGCTAAAACGTGGGAACAATGATTTAATGAAAAAAAACTTATTCTACTTCAATGTATAAAACTAATTAATTGAAAAAAATATATGGATAGGTTTCTTAAATTAACATGTAAAAATAATTGTATATCATAAAAGTTTTAAATGCACAAAGCTGATGAGTTCAGGAAATAATTATGGACACAGTAAAAGATGAACAGAGTTTGTAACCTTTGTGTTTCTTCTAAAGAGAAAAATGTCATGCATTTTTCACAAGTGTTTGCTATCTGTTTGCAAATATATTTACATTTTTTAGTGTTTGATTTATTACTACATTGAGGAAATCCATTAAAACCTTTAAATATCTTTATGCTTTCTTTTGCTGGACATAAACAATCGTTTTCTATTAAACCAAGTATTTCAGCTCCATATAAGTAAAGGTCTGCAGACAGGAGTAGCTGTAAATCACACTCAATAAACTCAGAATACTTAAAAAAGTTTTTAAAGTTGGTCTAATCAATTATACTACCAGAAAATTAGATAAATATTTTGTGGGAATAGTACAAACTAGTTTATGGTTTTTCATTTCTTCTAACTTATGTAGGTATTTATGGTGATGAAAGAATCATTCACTTTGGATCATGAGACTTGACTTCATAGCTTTGCCTGGGTTGTCTTCTGGGCAGCTGCAGAAGTGAATCCAGAGCATTACATTTTCAGAAGCTTTGGGAGAAGTATTGAAAACTATGCCATGAATTGTTTTTGTCACATGTAATACATTATGCTCTAAATGACCAGAAACAAACTTTTCAAGAAGTTATCATATAGAGGATACACTCTAATAACCAATTGGTGTGGCCTGAAACTTGATAAGGAGCTATGGACAACACATTGTAAATATATTTATCACAAACTGCCACAAATGATAAAGTAAATAATTTGCTACTCCCTTGCTGATTGGTAACAATGCTGAGCTGTGTTTTCACGTAGATAAGAAAGGTACTCTCTCAGTTAAATATTTTTTTTTACTTTTAGATGAAAGTATAATATTTCCATGCTTCCCAGGTTATTTACATGGCATAAATTAGTCTAATATATTGTCTAATACTAGGAGTATCCAGAAAACATTTTCAAATCTCTTAAAAGAGGGCAGTCAGTATGTAGCTTCCGCTCTTTTAGTTTACTCTGCTCTTCTGGGGGTCTTAGTTTAACAAGGTGTTCATACACCACTTACAGCAAATTTCTTCTTGGACATTCATTAATATGATTAATATGCAGTCTTTTTTTTTTTTTTTAATTGCTTTCCTTCCTCTTAGAAAAAGCTGGATCTTGAAGTAGTCGAGGTTCATCCCCCAGCCTTTCCCTCCAGTCTCTCTCAGTCTAGGCAATTCTGCAAGTACTTGTGCCTAACTGGAGTAACCTGTAGAGATTTCTTCCCAGTTAACTCTGTCACAGTTCACTATGCAAAAATTCCCAGCAACAGTCATGTGGGATGTGTGAGTAGTAGCACTTGTAGTCTTCTGCAAAATTTCCCATAAATTATCCTCTTCACTTACTCTGTTTTTCAATAAAGCAACAACCACAGGGACAGCTGAGAGATTGAGGTGGTTCTGTCTCCTCTCAGAGTCACACATGTAGCTCCCAATCGGACAGTCATCTTCACCTTCCCCTTGCTTCTTCCATGAAAAGCATTTCCACCTTGCTGAGGGATTTCTCCTCAGAGTATGATGTAGTCTGAGCCCTGTAGGGGGAATAAAGTTACATCTGGCTGAAGAACATTTGACCTTCTCCATGTTAAAGCCCTGGTAAGATAAGAGATAAAGGCCACATGAGTATCTGACTCCTCTTGTTCTTGCCTGTGAAGAAGACCTCTTTGTTCACCTTCTTATCTCCTGTTAGATGAATACAGCTGCAAATGAGAATTCAAAAATCTGAAATTAGTGTATTTACACTGACATATGGGTACTATTATTCTAAAGGGACTTTGCTCAAGTTTCACAGAGACATATTAAAAACTGTTACGCCTAATTTATTTTTATCAAGCTCTTCTTCTGCAGGTGCATTTATTAGTCTATAAATACTTTCTAGCAAGAAAATACAAGACTTCAGTGGCCTTCCATGTTCCAGTAGAAAGTGGTGAATATGACTAGGAGGATCCATAGGAGATACTTGCTGTTTATAGAAATAGGCTAAATTCCTTCCACATGGGTCATAAGAAAACAATCAGTCTCATAACATCAAGCTCAAAGCCCAATAGAGACCATTAAATCATCTGACTTCTCATATATCACATCCCTTTAAACTTTTTTTCAGTTACACCTATAATGAATCCAAACAATCATGCTTAACACAGCACCTACAAGAGACACCTGAAGATATATGTTGGGTGGATCACTCTCCACTTGTGTTAGTGCAAGCTAGGAGGACAGCTGGACTTTGAAGTGCAGGCAGCCAGCTGGGATGGAGAGGGAAACCAGGAACACCACCAATGGCTGCCTCCGATTGGGATTTTTTTGTTATTGCTCTCACCAAAACCATTGCAGTTCTACCATATAATTTTACAGTTAGTTAACCTCCATGTTAAAACTTCCTGCCAAAGTTCACAAGTAAATTATTTTTTAATTCAATTCATATCCAGTCATTCTTTTTTTTTCTGTCTTCAGTGTAACAGTGCAACGAGGTGTAACTGGCCTTCTAGGTCAGAGTCCAGCTAGCCAAGGTTAAGGCCGACACCCAGCTGCATCCTGCCAGCACCCCTCGGCGTCGTAAGGCCTCGGGCTGTGCTGGTTGCAGACTGGATCGCTGCTAAACGACGAGAAGGAAGGAGCTGGACACTCGCTGGGGGCCAAACGGTTTTATTGGAAAGCCCATGATGCCCACCAGGGAATGACAACAAAATGGAGTCGGGAGTAGGGTTATAAAGGGAAGGGGCGGATAAGGGAGGGGTTCACAAAAGACCAATAGGAGGAGGAGAGGGGATGAGCTTAACACAAATGACAGAGTGGAGAGCCCAATAGGTACCAGGTATGGGAGGGGCCCCGGCACCACAGCCAACCACAACCCCCAAAGAGGAGAAGCTTCTGGAATACTAGGTGGAGTGGGGGGGTGATTGACTTGGCCCAGGGAGGAGAAAAAGCATACATATAAGGGAGAAAGGGGAAGAGGAATTATATAACCTAAAAGATTGACAATATATGTCAGGGCTATGGCGGGAAAACTGAGGAGGGCAGAACCATTTTACACAAAATGGGGGGGAGCAAATACATAAGATGAGGGAGGAATTAAATGAACTTAATGAACACACTACAACATAACAGTCTTCCAGATCTGTGAAGTTTTCCTGATATTCCAAGATTAATTACAAATTAATATAATTGGACTATGAGTGCAGTAAGATAGCTTTAAAAAATACCCAAAGATATGCCTCTGTGCTCATGTCATTTAAGTCAGATTATTTAAAATGTTTATTCCTGCTAGAATATTTCTTCATTTGCTGATGGATTAGGAAGCACAGAATAAAATAGTATTTATTGAACATTTGTTTGGTTTTTTTTTCCTGCACCACTACTGACTTCAAGGAAATGCTGACAATTCACAAACTAGGGCTCCTGCTAGGAGTAGTGTAGTTCTTGTACCATATTTACTTGTTATGGCAGCTTGGTACAAACTACAAATTTGAGGTAATCTTGCAAAGAAATTATCTAAAAGCACAGATGAATAACTTGAATCAATAGTCAGAAGTATTCTGCTATTCAAATGTCACATGCAAAAGGCAGATTTCCTTGACCCTTGATATTTGATTTGTCTGTCAGTGCTCCAGGAGACTCTTGTGACTGATCATCTGTCAGTGTCCTGTTGTGCGGATCCTTCACTGA
Source organism: Melospiza georgiana (assembly GCF_028018845.1). Classification (NCBI taxonomy): domain Eukaryota; kingdom Metazoa; phylum Chordata; class Aves; order Passeriformes; family Passerellidae; genus Melospiza; species Melospiza georgiana. The sequence goes on along the minus strand of NC_080430.1, from coordinate 92,106,545 downwards.
GCAGTCCCCTGGATCCAACAGGGGTTCAACTGACTTGTTTGGGGACACACTCCACAGCATAACAGAGACCCCTCAGTGGGTCTTTTCACTTTATTTGGATATGTTGCCCACTGCTGATATGGGCATGCCCTTCACGGGCAGCTGATAATGCCCATGAAGGACTTGCACTAACAGTTTATGGAGTAACACTCTTTGTTAACATAAAAATGTGACAGGTTAAGGTTTAAGGATTCCTCTTGATAGTATCTGACTGCAAAAATCTATTCAAAGCAATGCACAGACAAGCCCCAAACCCAAATAAAAGTATTCAGTGTGCACAGAGTGGTTCTTACTGAATAGGCAAGAACTTGTTTTTATAATATGTTCTATTGTATTTCTAATAGAAAAATTAGTATTTTCTGTGGAGGAGAAAAGACATTCAGCCCATTGAGTGATCCCAGTAGTTACAATGGAGTCTTCCCCAACTTTTCCCCATTATCAACTTCCTTTAATGCTATTTATTTGTGTTTAGATGGAGCCTGAGGGACTCTAGTCATATCTGCCTTTATTACTGATTGGTGTAAAATCCTCATGTTTCTCTCTTAAATATACAGTCAATAAAATATACAGAACATGCTCAGTGAAGGTGGTTTTACCTTGGAAATGGGTAACTTTGGGATGGTAATTAATATTACAGTTAGGTTTGTAATTCCATCCAGGGAGTGGTACCTGTATTTTACCCTATAATTCCTGTACCACTATGACTTCTACTGGGATATGAATACAACATCTCAGTTTCCTCTGATTTTACTCCTAGTCATCTCTCCACATCAATTTTAGAATAATACAAGATATGACAGTTCAGCTCCTTTGAAAAATAATACCTACATGCAGGTTTGTCTTATCTCACCACTTTGAATGGTCATTTTTCCTACTTACTGGAGTGGCAAGGTCATAACCAAACAATAAATAGGACTGGTTCAAAATCTAGAACATAATTTAATAATGGAAATAATGCACTTTTTGGATAATTACATTTACCAATCAATACTCATACAACATTGTTTTCCTATTAGTTATCAAAAATAATGTGTTAAGACAATTTTGTGTAGTGGTTTCACATTGTGTGAATTTGGTGAACCAGGTGATTCAGAAATCTGTGTCAGGTTTTAGGCCTTAGAATTATTTCAGTGTTTAAAGTTACTAATATTAAACATCTTGCTGAATGCATCAATTCACATCCTTCATCAGAGCTATTCACCACATAGGATGATGACAAAAAGACAACAGAATGAAAACTATTAGCTCAGTAAGAGGAACCAAGTATGTGCTTATCCTTAAAAAGAGGAATAGCAGTAGCTAATGTGTTATGAGAACTGATAAAAGCAATTGGTGATCAGAGTGGTCTCATGTGAGAAATTTGCACTGATGTCAGGATAGTCAGAGAAATAAGGGGACAAAGGTAATCTTTTTGCCCTCAACAAAGAAAAGACAGCATAACAAAGTGTTATTACACTCATAACTTCTTCCAGATTCTGCCTAAGAACAAAGTCCTTGTCCAGATGATGAAGGATCACATGAAGTTAAAGGGCGGATTCAGAGAGAAGAAAGGCGCGTATGACCTAATCACAACCATGTGTAACATCGCTGATAAAAGGAGGATAGTGCAATCCTACATTGATCATGTGTTCAGCTTCTCAATAATTTTGACACCATCTGATGTGACCAGCTCTAGATTTCCAGATGTAGGAACTCTAACCCATCTCATTGAACTCTTCACAAGTTTCTGTCAGCAGCCAGAGAGAAGAGTGTGAGTAGCCACACACTGCAGCAACTGGTTTTCCCTTAGCCAGAGGGTGAGACGAGGATTTAGTATGTGGGCAATAGCTGCAGGAAAAGGGTGGGAAATATTTGGAACAGCTGAAATGCCTGAGCCTGGTATTGTTTGACGCATCTAAAACAAATTCAGGTGCACAAAATGACTTTGCTCATACTACTTCTCCAATATAATGAATTTGAAGGAAGTAAAAAATACACTAGTGGGGAATGTAGCTTACCTCGAAGTCATGGAAGTGAAGTGAAATTAAATGGGTAAGTTTGTTGGTTTGTCAAAATAGGAGACAGGCAAAAATCCATGTTAATGGTCTAGTTGTACACAGAGTGAATGACTGTAATTATTAAGGATCAGAAACATTTTGCCAGTTTAGAATATTTCTTTTTGTTGTGGACTCCATTGTAAATCATGTGAAAGATTTCAGCATCTTTGATTGCTTATACCTTTGACTTCTGAAAACTTGAAGGTGTAAGCTTTGTTTCCTAATCTGGCAATGTATATCAATAATGGGAGGTTAACTTCTGCTGACAGGACAGCTGCAGCATTTGGAATGTCAAATTGCTGTTGGGACTTCAAATGTAGTTTACAAAATTTCTGCCATAGTGTCATAGAGAATAAATTGCTTTCTCTTATTTTGTTCTCCCATGCATTTTTAAAATTTAACAGCACTTTTCATTGTAGTGGTTAAGGACTACAATGAAGAAAAAGGGATAGAATAAAGAGGGATAATTAGTGCATTTAGCATGAGGCACAATTCCACAAAGACTTCCCCGGGTTCTCTGTCCTTCTTGGTGAGAATTCAATTTGATGTAAGATGTCTTCAGTGGGTTCTCCTTACAGAACCCTATGCTCCAGAGTGCTGCCCATTCTCTGAGGCAGGGCTGGGTGGATTTTTCTGTGCATATCAGCAGGTGTTTTTCCACTGCTTTACACAGCACAGCTTGTTCTTGGAAGGGCTGGCTCTTGCAAGCATTGGCAAACAGTAAAAAACTCCCTTCCATTTGGCAAGCCACGACCTTTTTCACACAAGTTGGTAGAGGCTGTAGAGGAAAGAATATTACCCATGTACAGCCTAAAATGTAAGATAGAGTTATGAGTTCAAATTTGCTCTCTTCTGGTTCTCTTGTCCTTCACACACAAGTCTGAGGAGATGGTGTACCACTTTGTGACTGTGGAACTTTGCCAATGGTTCAGAGATTTTCTGAGAATACAGAATATATGAAATCATTCACTCTGTTCTCCTACCTGAGGTGGGAAATTTTGCTGCTTACCCGTTTGTATTCTTGAAATATGGGAGCTGAAATGCTGGGGGAGTGGGGTATAATTGAAAGTGCCTGAGGCCTCAGTTGAAAAAATTACAGTATCAATCACAGAATGCAGTAAGGTTTTTTTTTATCATTTTGCTTTGATTGTTGTTGTTAACTGTACTGCATTTTGTATTGGCTTTGATGATTTACAATTCTAAGAATTCAGTGTAAAAATGAGATTATCTATTATGAAATGTATCTAAAATCAGGGAATTAATTAATGAAGTATTTCAATGCATTCTAAATCAAAATGATTTGTGGGTATGAAGTAAATATGAATAAAATATGAGGTTTGAAAACTTCATTAAACAACTTTTTCTTTATTTCTGTTCCCAAATCAAGAATAATTTTCCTCTAGTTACATTTGAGGACTCATGGGATGACAGGAATGTCACTGGTGTAATGTGAAAATTCACAGGAGTTATATTAAAACATTTCATTATTTAATTGACTAAACAATAAAAAGACACAGCATTGTGGAGGGTATTTTCTACTTGAGGGACTATAATTTCCCAAGAAAAAGACATGGTATATTTTCCTGCTCTAGAGGCACAGTTAACTACCATGAATCCTATGAGGCAGAGAAGAAATACTTTAAATTATATTCACCCTTCTCAGATATGATATCTTATACTAGTAAATCCTATTGATCCAGCATTATCATAGGCTCATAGAATGATAGAATGGTTTGGGTTGGAAGGGAGCTATACAGGTCATATAGTCCAACTTCCCTGTAGTGAGAAGGGATGTCTTTGATGAGATCATATTGGTCAGAGCGTTGTCCAGCCTGACCTTGAAGGTTTCCAGGGATGGGATATCTACCACCACTTTGGGCAAACAGTTCCAGTGTTTCTCTACGTCAATATTAAAAAATTTCTTCCTTAAATCTAGTCTAATTACACCCTCTTTTACTTTAAAAATATCATCCCTTTTCCTACAGCAACAGGCCTGGCTAAAAAGTTTGTCCTCATTTTTCTTATAAGCCCTCTTTAAATATTCAAAGGACACAATCTGGTCTCTCCAGAGCCGCCTTCTCTCCAGGCTGAGCAACCCCAATTCCCCCAGCCTGTGTTCATAGGGGAGTTGTTTCAGTTCTCTGACCCTCATTGCGATGCTCCTCTGGACCTGCTCCAACAGGTCCAGGTCCTTCCTGTGTTGGTATCCCCAGAAGTGGATGCAGTACTCCAGGTGGGATCCCACTAGAGTGGACTACAAGGAGTGAATCACCTCTCTTGCCCTGCTGACCACACTTCTTTTAGTACAGCCCAGGATGCAGTTGTTCCTCTGGGCTGGGAGTGCCCATTGCCAGCTCCTGTGCAGCCTCTCACCACCCAGCACCCCCAAGTCCTTCTTGGCAGGGCTGCTCTTGATCTTGGATGGTTCTGGGTGTTAACCCGACTCAGGTGTAGACCTTGCACTCAGTCTGGTTGAACCTCATGATGTTCTCATGAACCAGTAACATTTTAAAGTTATTCTTATACTTCATTCTCTTAATCTTTAAATTATCCATGAACCTTTGTTTGGAAAACAATTGCCTCAAAAGAAGACTCTTATCCGAGATAAAACTTGTACGTTGCCGTTCACAATGGGTGAAATCAGATTCCTATTTCTTGTAGTTTAACTAAGTTACATGATGTTTTCCTTTCTCTCATGCATTTTGAACTCTCTGGGTTTTGAATGTCAGTAGGTAGGTGAACAAATAAGTTTTCTCAAATATTGCTTAATTTGTAAAAACTCTGAGTAGAACTGCTAAACTGATGACCCGGTATTTTTATTCAGTGTCTTGTTTTTCTGTGCTGTTTAGATGAGGTGAGGAATTTAAATAGCTATAATGACAATATATATTCTTTTTTTTTTCCCTCTGCACCATTAGGTCCTCCAGACAACATCCATTTTTATTCTTTGAGTCTAAAACAAAAATGCTATTTAAAGTCTCTTAACATGTCTACAATCCCCCAAAATCTTAAAAAGGCCAAATTTCATTATGATTTAGTTTCATTCATAGATCTAAAAAGTTTCATAGTGCAGCATATAAGTAAAAATAAGTAAAAAGCAGAGCAAAATTGTTCTTTAGCTCAATAGAAGAATGTAGAGACTCACTTCTGTATGTTTTGTTACTTGGTCCAATTCTGTATATTGTTAAAAAATAAGGGCATTTGCTCTTTTTAAGAGAATATGGATGAAATCCACCTGTCCATCCTTGGAAAACTAAAAATTAGTTGCCTGTTTCTGAATTAGTCACTTGACTCTCTTTCCAAAGGCAATAGAAAGAATTAAATAATTTTGAAGTGAGTGTTTTTAAAGAAAATTCAGATGAACTGATATCTGATACAAAATAAGAAAAATAAAAGAAAAACTTTAACTTAAATTTAAAAATTGATATATTCTTTCCATTTTATGTATTATTTTACTCTTGGCATGCATTTCCTGTTTATAGCTCAGCTATCAGTATTTTCCCACTGGACATCTTACTTCAGAAAGAAGACTGCACTTATCTCCTTGGATATAAATTTCAGAAAGTTTTATTTCAAGATATTACTTCAAATAAGAATTATCTTCCCAATTGCATATCTTCCTTCAGACTCTTTGTCTAGTTAAATAGGGCTCTAAAAATCATAAAGCCCACTTCACTGAAAGTAGAAACAGATTTGGTTTCTTAGACATGTCTGGGGTTGGTTGGATGAATGATACATCTTATGCCATACATTTGATTCAAACTTGCTAGTCTTTGACTATTAAATAAAAATGAGACAAACTATGACAAACACATAAGTGCTTCTGAGCATGAAACTCTTTTAGGTCAGACTTAGGAGTAGCACGAGGAGAAAATCAAACCAAGAAATTACAAGTACACATTCCCTACTAATAATATGGCTGTCAGTTTTCAGCACCTAATTAGTGGTGTGAGATCCAATAAATTTTTTCAACAATACTTTCTCTAGACCCTGCAAGGTAAAAACTATCACTTTATAAGAGCATGTTATTGTCAAAAAACTTAAGCTGCTCATGTACTTCAAAAGATATTTTTTGTCTACTTGCCTCAAAATACTGACAGCAACAGCTCTCCAGGACTAACAAAACATAGGATTAGGCTCAGCTGTTTAATCAGAAAATTATAAAGATTGTTCTTGTGAAAAAGTGACTTGCTCCAGGTTCACATGAGTTTTTGGAGCAGCTACCTCTTGCATAATCCTGTGAAAAACCTGCTTGAGATACACAGCAAAACTGAATGGCCAAAACACAAGAGAAGGGGGAAATGGCCATTCTTATCACGCTTGTTGCCTTCAAGAAATCTTGAATGCCAGCAACAGAAGAGCATTGTTCTACCCTTGTTTTATACTTGCTTTGATTAAGCAATGCCATCCTTTCAGGTTTTGAACAAATCTAACCATATTTTTCACATGACCAGTCATAAGTTTAATGCTAAACATAAGTCTTTACATTTAACCAATTGAGTGATTTCCTTTTCCACTAATAATGTGAAATTAAAATAAAAAGAAATGAATACTTGTGAACATATGTTGAAGTTTGGGTTCATGTCAATGTTTAAAAATCATTCATAAAATTTATATTTTGAGACCTGATAATATTTCTTATTTTCCATACTCAATCTGAAAATACAGTTTTATACTAATCTAAAATTATTCTCATTATTATTGAAATTCCATTGTTAAAAGTGTCAATCATTCTGATCATTCTTTTGGTGTCAACTAATCCATGTTTATTACAGGGAAAGATTTAAAAAAACCCCCAACTATTCTGTAATATTTCCAACTTGGATTAGATTAACTATAAATTCTCTAATTAACATTTCAAGCTTGTGTTTATTTTGCTATTTTGAAACTTTAAGTTTATTTCAAATTTTCAATATGGCAAATGAGTACCAAGGACTTTAAATGCAAACTATATTAGCCACACATGTAGTTCATCAGATTCAAAATTAAACATTTTACACTACTGAAACTGTCAACAAAGATGCAGTGCCTTTGAATTCTACAGTAATTCCTCTTGATGTCATCAGTGTTGCAAGAAGTTGAGTTTCTTAAAAACAAAAACTAAGTCATAACAAAACAGAATTACCTGTTTATAAACTCATATATATTTGTCTCTAGGCAGAATGACAATGCAAAGCATCACACATAATATTAATAAAAATGACAGTTTTATATGTAACAAAAGTAGCAAACTTTAGCAATACCGAGTTTAGTTAACTCACAGAGAGTTTAGATGGCAACTTTTTTGTTCCTTTATCATTTTGCTCCCTCCCAATGACAATTAAACTTATTGAGCCTCTGAATATTTTCTTCACAATTCAGGAGATAGTCACAACGTAAATACGCAGTGCCAGTAGAAGCAAGTGTAGACAGCATTTTTCTCAAAGTAGAAATATTTTATACAGTGTCAGGGTCTCCATGTAAAAATATTTTTTTTAAATGTTTGCAGTTATACTTATCAATTATCCTGAATTCTTTCCCATACCTTTCTTTAAAACAAGGTTTGGAGTTGCATCTCAGCAGCTTGTCAAGTTTCTGGACTATCAAAGGTTTTTCAATTTTGCCTGCGCGGGCATCAGCCCCACTGACCTCTGAAGGGCTAAATGTCATGCAAAAGAAAAGCCCTTTGCATAAATATCCTTTTTTCTTTCTCTTACTTGTTGTTTCCACAGAGAATTGCTCTGGCTACTAAACCACTTTCTGTGATTCAAAAGGGTGAGAAAGTGTAACACGATTAGGAAATATAGGAAATAGTAGGAGAAAGGAGAGACAGGTTAAAAAAATGATTGTAGGAAAAAAAAAAGAGTAAGGAAGAGAAAAAGAAAATAATAAAATGAAACTAAGATTCAGTAAATCAAGAAAAAGAGGATCAGGGAAAGGGTGCAACTGATATTGACAGAAGAATAAAAAGCAAAATCTTACGCTATGAAATGCAAACTCTTTTTCAAGTCTTGGAGATGACTGTGACAAACAGCCATACATGAAACACACCAAACATGAAAAATATTTGCAAAACTAAAAAGTAGATTTCATCCTCAGAAAAATTGTAATGAAAATGTAGAATTCAATAGAATTCATTAATATTATAGTAAAAATACTTTTATAATTTTGATGTCTTTTTTGTTGGCACAAAAGAATAAAATAAAACTATTTTATCCACAAAGGCATCGCTACTTGGCAGCACACTACATCAATTCTATAGCAACCCTCTGGTTTATGTTACAAAGTAGTTCTGAATTCTGAAGACATTGACATATCTGTAAGAAGTGGATTCTAAAACAGAGGGGTTTTGTTGAATTAAATATGAAAAGGAATAATGCAATCAGTACAGAACTCCTTGTCTTATTTATTTTATATGGAGTTCAATACAAATCTCAACTAATATGTGTTTCACTTATCAGCATGATCAAGTTTTCAACTTTTGTTGTGTTGCAGAATATTCCAGTGACACCATATGACTGTGAGTTGTACTATCAAATCCAGAAGTACTGCACAAGGAATCAGGAAATCTGTGCTGAGGGACTACATACTTCTTTCCTGCTTGTCATCTTTAGAGTTTTCTGGGGAACATAGTACCTGATAGGGTAGCTGCTCCTGCTGGTTTCACATCAGTCAGAATGCAGAATTGTAATTTTATCATCTAGTGGTAAGGGAGTAAACAAAATGATTTAAAGCAAATATTGCCTCATTCAAAATATTCTGTCCCTTTTTTCCCTTATTTCCAGTCCAGTAACTGTTGCTTGATTCCCAGCCTTTCACTGGTCATACAGTACCTTGTGGTACTGCTAAAAAGGTCTCATAGATTTCCATCATACTTCAGAGATCACAGCATCATTTAGGCTGTAAAACCCCTCCAAGTTCATGGAGTCCAACATTTGACCAAACACTACCATGTCAACTATACCTTAGCAGTAAATCCAACCATTTCTTGAACACCTCCAGGGACAATGACTCCATCACTTCCCTGGGCAGTCCCTTCCAAAGCTTAACAGCCCTTTCCACGGAGAAAGGCTTCATGACGAACAGCATGAACCTCCCCTGGTTCAGCTTCAGACCACTTCCCCTCGTCCTGTCTCTGGCTGCCTGGGGAAAGAGATGAACCCCCACCTGGCTGTGGCCTCCTTTCAGGGAGTTGTGGAGTGCGATAAGGTCTCCCCAGGCTCCCTTTCTCTCAGCTAAACAACCCCAGCTCTCTCAGCTGCCTTTCATATGAATTACTCTCTAGACCTTTCACTGCTCTGTTCCCTTTTTCTGGACATGCTCCAGCACATCAATGTCTTTCTTGAAGTGAGGGGTCCATATGAGAAAGTTTGTTTCAGTTAGGTGTTTTTTTGTGTGTTTTGTTTCTTTTACTTTTTTTTTTTTCCCTTTTTTTTTCCTTTTTTGGGGTGTGGCATGTGTGTTTGTGTCTGTTTGTCTGCCTTGTTTGTCTGTGTTACCCAAGTATGAAATAAGATTAATGCAAACTGGAAGAATAACTACACAATTGTTTTCATCAGCAGCCTGATAACTGCATTATTATAATAAAAGTCTTCAGTTATCCTTATTTTTCATGTCTTTTATAATTAGTAGTTACTGTCTAGTATAGTACCACACACGAGGACAAGGCATAAGATTTTGCTTTATTGTTCTCTAGCCAATCACAATAAGACTGCAACAGGACTATCAAAAATTTAGAAGACCATTCTGAAACTCACTCTAGAATTGACTGGCAGTCAAGACAAGTACAATTTCCACTTCATCCAGAGGTATTCCCCTCTGTAGAAGGAAGGATAATTTTTCCTATTGGAGAATTCCCATGGTTCTCCTTGGGATGCATTGAAAAACTGAGTTTTGTGGTCACTAGGGACTGCATGCATACTGTTAGGCCAAAAGCAATAAATATAGGAAAGGGAGGGCATATTGTAAAGAGCTGTGTCTTGTAAAGAGTTATGTCATGCAAAGGGAGTAAAAAAAAATGTTAAAGGATGCAAACATTCTGTAGTTAGATTCTTGCCCACAGTAACCATAGGAGATTAATCCAAATACCATTAATATTTAAGTCAAACAAACTATCACAGATGATGGTCATGTTTCTTTCTTTTTTTCTGAAATCAGTAAAAACACACAATTATCATAATCTTTCTCATTCAGAGGCAGTCAAATAAGGACACTCAACTGTTCCTAGTCAAAATGAAATGCAAAGATGGAGATTTCAATATTAGTTCAAAATGTATTTGATCACAGTCAGTGGTTCAGAAATCAACAGCTTGATAAACCATGACACATTAGTGGCAATGAGATTATCATAGCAGTTAACATCAAATCTATATTCTGCTTCTAGAGAGACAGTGCTAGTAGCTAAAACTGAAAAAAAAGAATGTCTGCATATTTTTATAGTCAGAATAAGTCCCACAAATAAGGGTGGAATTAGAACTAGTGGTTACATATAGGAGGACCAGAGGGGAAAATTTATAGAAGAAATGAGGCAAGTGACAACACTTTCTAAAAAAAGAGTATTCATTTTTTTCTGTGGATTGATACACTAATCTTAATTTCAGAGAAAAAAAAGAATGGAAAGAGATCATGATCCTTCTTCATAGCTCTCCTCTCTTGTGCTACCTTTACACACACATGCAAATACACAGCACACCACAACAGTGCTACCTATGTACCCATATGCATCAGTGCTGAGAGAGATGAGGTGCTGTCATTACTGCTTTTCAGGCTGCTAGTTATAGTTAGTACTGTTTTGTTTTCAATCTCCTTTTTAATGCTATAATTTTCTTCTATTTACACTGAAGGCCTTTGGGACACAAACTATTCTGTTGTTGGAATATGCATGTAGTTCATGTATGCCATAAATCCTGTTACAATTTGTATGTAATTTGTATGTATATACATTAAGCTTCCCTATATCACATATCCTCACTGCAGCTATTTCCATTACATCAACATATAACATCTCTTTAACTGGATCCTTCTTCTATGAATAAGGATTCAAGAGCTTTCAATTATGCATCTAATAGGCACAGAAAAAATGGGAGAGGAGAGACAAAAAAACATGTTGCATACAGTAGCTGTCAAATTTCAGAGATACACAATAGCATTTTTATCCATATACAATAAACGATAGTTTAGGATAGTTATGAAATATGAAAACATTTTGTGGTCATACTCTTTGTATAAAGGCCTGTCTGGAATCTTCTGGAGGACAATGATTGAGCTTTTTCAGCAAACAGAAGAAGGATTCACCTTTTTTTTATGTTTAATATGTAACAGAAAAAAAACCCCAAAAAACAAACAACCTGGTGGTACTGACTTTTAATGAAACAACCTGCTTTGTACAAAAGTGACATCGGAAAATTATTTGTTAAACTGAAAACTTCTAGAGCTGCTTCATACAGGCAATGAAAAGAGTCAATAGTGCAGCTCAACATTTAGGAAGCTCCAGAGATCTAAATGCACTGTAACCCAAATCAGTGATGAAACAGTTGAGTGAAGAGCAAAAACTGAGTAAGGAGCAACAAATCTCACCTGTTGTTCTGTTGGTTGCACAGTGACATTGAACTGAAGGCTGCGAACAAAAGCTTCAATCTCTGAACATGAAACAGAGCTCCAAGGTCAGCTAACCTGCACATTGGGTCATCCCACCAGAATACCCTCCTCTCTCATGTCCAGTGAACCTGGAGAGCCATTTAAGGATTAGGAGGTTATGGTCAGAAGAAATTGTGACCTTTGGGTACATAAAAGGCATAAACTCCCTGCCTTTGCAGCACTGGGAGATCTGTTCTCAGTTACTGATAACCAGCTAAATCTGTGTATTGATGGAAAGCTACCAGTCCTAACAAGGCAATATAGCTTCTCCCCCTTAGCTAGGATCAGATTAGGTAATTCTGTTATTGTTAGTTCCTAAAACAAGATTTCTGTAACATGGCAGAGAGATGAACTCTAGAGAATCAAGGGTCAGTTTATAAATCTGCTAAGACAAACTTCTTCAGCCAATGAACCCAACATGAAGCCTTTGGTGGGGTAGTCCCCCTAACAGAAGATAGAGAGAAAGTATTACTTTGAATTTTCTCCAAGCATCTTCTGTTCAACACTCATGAAGAAAACATAATGTGTCATATGGGTTTAGGGTCTCAAAAGGACATTGACAGTCTTATCTCTTTAATAACTTTGTTATCTTGCTCTACAGTAGCATAGCATAAATGATTATCTTTTAAAAATCGAACTTATCTTGAAGTGCATACGTATATTTTGGGAAAAGCATAAACTTTGAGGCAGCAAGAACTGTTTCTGCAAATCATGTGGCATATTTCATGGGTCTTAAGATCGGGTGATTCAATAATTTACCTGGAAGAATTTGGATGCAGTAAAAGAGAAATGAGAGAAAGGTGAGGTAAAAGGACAGAAGAGGAGTATGCAAAGAGAACTCCTGAGGAGTGGTGAGGAAAGACAAGAAGCTAGACTGGGAACGGAGCTTGCTTAGGAAGAAAAAGGGGCCAGAAGAACTTAACATAAGTGAAACATCTGCTTAAATGAAAGAAGTTATAAACTAGAGAGTAAGACAGTCAAAGACACGTGAAGTGGAGGAGCAAAGAAACTTGAAGGCAAGTTAAGCAGGTGGTCTGAAGGAGTAAAACTTAGTTGAGTAGAGAAAAGGATGAGAGCAAAGAAAGCAGATTTTCTCAAATGAGTTTGAGTAAGAAATTCCTCTTGCTGTGAGTTTTAGATGATATTTTGTGTGAATGTTTGGTTTGAGAAGCAGAATATCAATGTGAAATAGAATCCAAGGGAAATTTCTTGTGTTGAGTGTTTATCAGCTGTGAAGATGAAAAGCAGTACTGTGGGAATTAGTAATAGAATAATTAACACATTTTTAAAAGAATAAGACAATATGCACTTTGGGTTCAGAAATCTGCTGAAGAACAGTCTTGTCTAGTAATCCTTCCTCTATATAAATATAGTGAGGCTTTTTCTTTGTTTTGTCTTTGTTCCTTGCAGATGTTTTTAATGTATAAAAAAATTCCTTCTTTCAGTTCTTTACAGCTTCTTTTTCTTAAATTTTTTCTTTCTTGTGATTGCACTCAGGATGACTGATTAAGATAAACTGCATATGATCCAAGACATCCCTATCACCTACTGGTGTCTCTGAAAAGTACCTGCTTGTGCTTTCCTCCTTCATCTTGTCATCCTTCCAGGATGCACATGTCCATCCCTTGGACTTTGGGGATATGACAACGTACACTACCCCCAGATATCTGAGATATTTATGAGCTTTTATGCTGCTGGAATACAGGAGACCACCTACCTGTAGTGCAAGTGTTAGCTTTTGAAATAAACAAGATGTTCCCCACTAACGATTAATTCTTTTGTGATTCTAATGTTTTCAACATCTATTTTCTGAATCACGGTTATATGAATCTCAGGGAAGGTGCAAGTATTGAATAATTCCCAAGAACACTTAAGTCAAAATAAATCCCAAGACTATTCCACAACAGAGCAAAGTTTTCTTCTATATTGTTTTGAAGTTCTGGAGGCACTTCCTTTGTGTGCTTAGATGCACTTCAGACTGAATAACCAGACAGATGCTCAGGCACCTTAAGTCTTTTGTGATGTAATGATAGCAAGGGAGTGGGCGGTCTTCAAATCTTCCTAAGAGCCCTAGTTACCCAGGAAGTTTAGTAATAACAAATGATGGTCCAGTCTGACAGATTATATTGAGGTCTTTTATGAAGGCCGGAAGAGTAATTAAACTAACACATAAATTTCTGGTCCCTGTTAGCTGGATTTAGTTCTGTTCCTGTCTGTTGCCTATATAATTTATTAATGAATAAATAATCTGATCAATAATGACGAGAACTCTCTTCTTCTTCCCACTTGAGTTTCTTTCCACTGTGTTTCCTCATGGCTCCTTATAACACCAAGGCTCTTGTGTTTGTGGTGCTTAGTGACCCATTTACAATTAAAAACAGGGATATGCTCTCCCGGAACTGGTGGCAAATCTCACCAGTCATGGGATCAAGTTGGGAAATTGGATCTGTGACATTGCGTGCTTTCATGCCAGGGATATAACCACCCACATCTCTCTGATGGTGCATAGTTTAGAATTCAGTAAGGATCATTAAGAGCAGCTTTGAGGGGTGAAACAGTGATGAGTGTTCCATGTTAGTCTAGTCCATGGACTTAATGCCATTTTTTGTCTGAAGTGGAATCAACATTTGTGTCACAATATCACTGCTTCTTCAGTGATTTCCTCAGTGCTTGATTCAACTCATTCTCTATGTGGTATTTCCTAAATTCTATGGATTCAAATTTTTGGACTCTTTATCTACAAAACCTGTGGTCTGTCAATGAATCTTTTTGCTTAAGACATTCCCCAAATATAGTAAACTGCTATCTGGTATTTTTTCCCATTATGTTACTTAATTATCAAAATTAGATTTTCTATTTTCCCCCTAATTTCTATTATATTGCAGAGTATTTGCCAGCTAAAGAAAAAGAAAGTTTTCCAGGATTTTCTGAATTTGTTTTGCCCACATGTCCAGTTTATCAGTCATTTAATGAAGATTCAGACTTCTGGGTTTGTTTTTTGCTTTTTTTCTTACCCTATAAAGTAGGATCATAAAGTTATTGTCTTGCAAAAAGATTCTTCTTGCTTTATTCACCAAGATTAAGTGTTCTTAAATGTTTATGGTGTCAAACATTGAATAAAATACCAGATAATGCTGATCCAACTACATTAGTAATGATTGATCATACATAAATGTACCCATCTTTTATGGTAAAGTAAAAGAAATCCTAATTGCTAAAGTTTTTGTAAAGTTTAGAATAGATTTAATACCTTCTCTACATTCTTGATATTTTCCCTTTTCATCAGTCTTGCTCTCAGGCCTACTGAAAAATTATAACTTCCCCCAGTTTCATATCAGATCCTGTAAAGTGGTTAAGAAACTAGATGTCTGTAGCAAACCATAAATGTTGTCTCTAATATTTTATTAAACCTTCCTTGTTTAATAACATCAGTCCCTCTATCACTCGTCATCCAAATCACCAAGAGTTACAAATGTTTAGACCAAGGAGTCTCAAGGGTTACAGAAATATAAACATTCATTTACCATGCCATCCCTTGGGAGAATACTCTGTCTATAAGCCTGGTAAAGTAATAGGGAAAGAGATGCTATGCTCTGAGAATTTCAGTTTGCCAGTGAATATTTTCCAATCTTGAGCTACAGAACCAGAAATGCATTCCTATGAAAACTGGAAGTGACAATAAAAAAATCCTTCTAATAATACATTTTAAAAGTGCTGGTCAGATTATTTACTTAGTTCTTAAAGTTCATTGAAACATACTCTCTCTCTACAATGTATTGTAGCATCCGAGAAATCTTGAATGTCGTTGCTTATCTTGCTTTAATTAATGTAACCTAAAATGTTTAATTAATCTGGAGATTTATTAGAAACAGCGTAACTGAAAATTAAGTTTTGAGAACAAAAGGAGAAACCAGGAGTAGGAGGAATTAAGAAAACTAAAATTAGTCTTGTTCTGTAGATGAATTGATTTTTATTCCATTATTTATTTTTCTATGATCCTTGCCAGCAACCTTGATTTTATTTGTAGAGAAGAAACATTTTACCAGATATGTGGTTTGTTTACATGACAATGTTAAAATAAAAAATAAATCAAATAAATCCACTTTTATCACTTTCCACTATAAGATCCCAAAGCAATTAATAAATATTTATTAATTAATCTTCATTATCAAACCTGTTAAAATAAACACACTATAGGTTATTGTTTATGGATGAGAAAACTGAGACACAGCATGCTGAAGTCAGTTGGCTACTTCCACAAGAAAGGTGCCAGCCTGAGACAGGGAGAGGAACCCAGGGCCTGGTTCTTCATTGGTTTTGGGTTCTGTGTCTAATTGGTGACAGCTTTGCTGGGTGTGCAAAAGGAACTGCTGGTTTGGAAAGTCAGCTCTGTGAAATGTTTAATTCATTTCAGGTTGGTCTAAGCAATTACACCAAAACACACAATGTTATGTGGTAATGACATTCCAATCACTGGTGCATTATCTACTAAAAACCAGTTCCTCCCAGTTTTGACCCCCTCTCATTAGGTGCCACAGAGCTATGTTCACTCCTTAGAAGGCTTTTGCCTTATAAAAGTGGGAAAGACTTTTAAAGAAGTACCACTGTGTAGCTCTGTTTGCATTTCGGCATTGATTTTTTTCACTCATTTGAATTTCTTCTCAATCTGAAATTTTTCACTGCACAGAGAATGAAAGAAACCCTCTGTGCAGCAGTTTTTAGATTTTAAAAATCTTCAAGCAATATTAAAATATTTTTAGGGTTTTTTCTTTCTTTAGAAATAAGAGATTTAAAAATTGTCATTAGGACACAATAAAGCAGTTTAACTCAATTTAGCAGCAAAGTCAGTGTTTTTCCAAGCTATCAAGTTAGTGCCTTATTAAAATCCCAGTGGCACTGAAGTATCTGAGGTAGGGAAAAAAGGTTAAACTGCATATCAACTACTGAAGGGAGCTGAAAGGATGTAGAGCCCAATTAAACCTTCAGCACTGCTCTCTCTCATAAACACTTGCTACTTTATTCCCTCTGGAACACATTTTGAGGCAGCTAAAGTGGGAACCCAGCAAGAACCTTTTCATGAGATTTCTGTTATTGAGCCTCAGGTCCAGCCCAGTCCTTCTGGGTGAAAGGCTTCATACTCCCTCTCTATTAATCATCATCTGGCCTTCTAACACCTGGGACTGACTCCAACTCCCACTGTTGCTATATTGACAATATTCCCTGTTGATTTCCTCATTTTCTCAGCCAAGGCTAGAATGACCTCTTTAAAATTCTTTATAAACGTCCGTAATTGCCGCATCAAACTTCAATTCATTACTTTCCCAGGCCTCATGTATTTTGATGATATGAAAGTTGACCGCATTTACATGCAAATTGAAGTTTTATATTAATAAGGGCCAGTAAAGAGAGATTGCATGGTAATACTCCATTATGACTTTTAAATACATTTGCCCATGTCTCGACTTGGCATTAGCATGGTCAGACCATGAGGAAATCATGTTGGTCTGATTGCAATTTTGTTTTCCAATTGAAAGTACAATTTCATCAGGTTTCCCTGTCATTTCTAATAATGACTTAAGTTTGCTTGCTAAATTGAAGAATTTCTCCGGGCCTCTAGATGAACTGGGAAACAGGTGAGGAGACAGCTGCTTCTATACGAAGTGCTTCATTATGAACTACCACTATATTCAACCCCATAAGGCTGGTTTGATGATAGAAACAAAACTACTGAAGGTCTAGTGCAGCTGAGATTGATTATCTTAAGCATATTAACTTTTAACATAAAACTTTGGAAGCCCAATGGTTCATCTGTGAACAAGTCTTTAATACACTGATCAAGGGGGCCTTAACCTTTTTGACTACTATTTCATTGTTTGGCCACAGATTTTATATGCCGTTATATTCCAGCAGGAAAAGAAATAAAATAACATTCTGCAGAAAAGGGACAGTGTATATTAATACAAAAATTCAAGAAATCACTTTTCTACATGCATCCTATTAGGAATCTCGAAGATGATATAATCACAATATCAAATCAAATCCATGACCCTATGAAATAACATTCATGTTACTGATTATAAAAATCTGATTGCATTTCTCATTGGACAATCATAAAATTAAAAAGCTTGTGTATCAATGGCAGGTTACAGCAGAATTAAAAACTAAACGAATGATCCTTGTTGTTTTAATACCACAGATATTCCTAAATACTGTTAAATACACCTTTTGAAGATGGTTCTGTAAAGACCAACAATGCTGCCAAGGAGTAATAGCAAATTACTTTCATAAAACGTGCTTATGTAAAAGTATAGATGATATTATGTTAGAAAGTCAAATAGAAACACAGCTAGTTTATTAATGTAGAGGCTTTTTGCACTCCAAGACCCCTCAGGATCAGTGGGATTACCAGCAAAACACATTAATAGGTGCTTATTTGTGCAGACTCTTGCTTTCCAAGATAATCTTCTAAAGTAGCAATAGGTGACAGGCCTTGAATGTGTCCGTTTGTCATTGTAATAATTTTGGAAATAGCTGATGTGGTTGGATTGTACACTAGCTACTTAAAAATTAAGCTATGATCCAATAGGACCATTTGCTTAGGAAGGTTTTGCCTTTTTCTGCAAAGTCCCAAGGACTTCTGTCAACTCAAAGAAGGGTTTCAGGCTTCTCTGAGATGAATCTTTACGTGAATATTGTAGTTGGAATTGATAGTTTATATTATTTGTAAAAATTTATATCTTCCCAGAAGTGTGCCTTGCTCAGGTCAAGCAGTTGGATGATACAGCTCAATTTTATTAAAACATTTCTTCATTGTTCTCTTCTATATCAGATCAGTTTTCAACAGCAGCTTGAACAGAGAGAGGTCAATGAGCATATGATAATACCATAACATTTCTTATCAGTGTTTATAATAAATGTTGAGGCTGGGAATTGTTCAACTTCTCAAACCATGGTCTCAGTTGTCCCCATGAGCTATCAAAATATAGTATTATGAATTTATTTGGTAGTCCTGGCTTCCAAACAAAAGCAACAACAAGTAAATTCCTTGCCCTAATAAAAAGTCTAATCATTAGGATTATCATATGGCTGAAGCAATGATCAGCTCTTTTAGCTCAGTGCACAAGAGATCAGTGCATATTTCACAAGTTCCAATCCCCTTGTTAGTAGCTTAAGTTTAATAGTCAAGACTGGATTGTCAGCAGCTTGAGTGTAAGAGCCAGGGACAGAACAAATCTAAACTCCTCTTCCACTTTGGAAGTACCCTTTGCCCTGCCTAAGTCAGCCTGAAAATTCAGGATGAGGAATCTTTACATTCAGTGATGCTAAACTCCTTTCATAGCCAAGTACTGCATGCAGCTGCTTCGTCTGCCTGGGAGCAGCTGAGGAGTAAATTTCTTGCCTCTGGAAAATCAGTTCTTCAGATCTTTGAGAGGTGTTTTGCTTGTCTTGTTAGTCTCTGTTATGGTAACTTGAAAGAACAGAACTGATAATGAGGATATGGGTGCAAGTGTTTTTCTTTGGGAAAGTGTGGAGAGCATAATTATGCTTGATTTCTACTCAAAATGGTCCTGTTGCCTAAAAAGAAAATAATTTATCTTCAAATTCCTGAATAAGTCACTGAGTATAAATATATGTGTTTATAAAATGGCTAAAACATTCTGCAAATCATAGAATCATGGAATCATAAAATTGTTTAGGTTGGAAATGACCTTTTAAGCCATTGAATCCAACTGCTAAATATTCTGACTGAAGGAATTAAGCTTGTAGATAACCTTACCTTTAAAAAGAAAGAACACCAAGAAATGAATTGGTAATAGGGAATGTCTACTGATGATCATGGTGAATTTCAGGAAATCAGAATGGTTTTACAGTTAAGATATATTAAAAAAATAAGATTATACAACTGCAAAAGAAGTTAATGAAGATGATGAGTAAAACTCCTTATTAATTTCTCTCATCTGTTCTCTTTCCTCACCTACCACATAAGACCATCAACAGGAAATTCACAAAGTACATGTAGTCTGTGTAAGACCTGATTCTGAAGAAAATTTAACAAGATCAGGTAAATGTTTCAGAGCCTAAATAGAGGAAGACTTAGCTTATCTGTGCAAATGCAGACAGCTATTAAAAGCGTAAGAATATCCAGACATCATGAGTGAAGCCATAGTTAATATGATACAGAAAACTTTAATTCCTTTTTCTTGAAACTGTAGGGAGTGAAAGGCAGCAGGACCTGCTCAAACCTTTTTTTCAAAGCTGTTAATTCTCAAGGGAGTTCGCACAAGGTAACTCCAAAATTTTTTACCTTGGACATATATTTAATTTGTGAGTTTTTTCATGGAGATGCAAAAAATTTATACAAAAAGTCAATAGCACCTTGAAACCAAACAAGCATAGAAAGAACACTTAAATATGCAAAAAAATTAAAGGAAAATAGCAAAAAGAATACAAAGATGTGTATTAGAAATTGGAGCTGATGGAAGAATACATGCTCCCATATCAAAAAAGGTAGTGAAATTCAATGTGTAGTTACTGGTTGCTAGTAGATATTGCTGTTCTAGACTAAAGGTGACCAGGTTTTTCTCATTTCATCCAACATCAGTAACACTCTCTCCCATAGAATCATATTATTCTTATATACTTATTGTAATATTCAATCTCCTCAAGAGATCACTTCCAGAGGTCTGGTTCCTCATAAATTCAGTCCTAACCCAGAATCTGGAATAACACCATTAGGGAGGAGTCCAGATTCTCTGTCTGGTTTCTAATATCAAATGATTGAAGTACTGATATTATGCTCAAACTCTGAAGACTGACAGAGAAGTAGACTGTGTGTATTAGCTGTGCTCTAGTAATCCAGAAATGTAAATTAAAAAGAGGTTAAGGGTTTATGCATGTGTTACTCTACAGCTATGCATAGCTTAGCAGCTTGTGTGTAACTGACCCATGAGTTGGTCCAAGCGAGATTTACTTGGGAAGAATTACTTGGGAAGAATTAAGAAAAGGCTGCTGAATCAAGAAAGACATAGGAATAAGATCTTCCTGGAGATGGCAGGAGGAGCTGCTGTTCTTCAGGCTGAGAAACAGAGACTGTTTTACAGGGCTTTCTTCAGCTATATTAAAATAACAGTAAAGTAGAAAGAAATTATTCCTAATGTTTAGCTATCATGAGAGAAGTAAGGTATTAATCTGTAATAAGAAAAATGGAAGTTGGAGATTGGAAAGGAAACACAGGTAGTGAAAGGCAAATGTTGGAATAGACTGCTTGGGGAGCCTGCAGAACTTTCACTGCTGGACCTGTTGAAATACACATTAGAAAACATTTGTCAGAAAATATTTACCCACAATTGTTTTTGCCCATGAGACTCTATTGCATAGTTCCACAAATGCTATCCAGCCCCTTTTGCTAAAAGGAGTCCATAAACTTTTAGCCTAAAATAATGAAGACCACAAGTATTTCTACTCTCTAACTTTTATTAAAATAGTTTATAGTACCTCAAAGATTTCTTATTATTGTTTGCAATACTTACTATGACTTGTGTTTAATTTAGTATTTGTGTTACCTCAAAATTATATGATAGTCTTTCTTTTTAATGTGAACTAGGAACTATGAAATATAACTTGACAAACAAGTATTAGATTTTAGAATTAACTTTGTAATGGTTTCTGTAGCAAAAGCTGAAGATATCAGGAGGGCGATATCTGCTGCTTTTGTTTGCAGTCTAGAGTAGATTTTTTTTTTCTTTTTTTTGGGATAGGAGACATTGAAAGTGGGGGACTTCAAGGGTTATGAGGAAAAACAGCAGCATGTGTATGTAGAGTAGTTAAGTAGAAGAATCATGAGAAAGTCTTGGATGGCCACAGTTGACTATGCTATCGGTCTCAGTTCTCCAGAATATTAACTTTCATTTCAGTATATTTATGTATTAAAATGTTCTGTGTGTGGGAGGTGTTGGTGTGTTTCTGGGGTTGGGTTTTTTGGGTTTTTTGTGGGGGCGTTATGTGGAGCAATAAGAATATTTGTTCCTTTCTGGAGAAAGGGAAATGAAAGGCTTTTTCATTCTCTGGCCTCCCTTATATTTAAAAAGACAGCACCAGTCCCTCAGTATGGGAGCAAGGAAGTATAGACAGGTCATATTCTCTTGAACAGAACAGAAGTAGTTGGTGAGAGCCATGATAGCCACTCATTTGCATTTATCAAGCCTTCTTCTAAGAGCTATGGTGAGTCAAACTCTACTACAACATCCCATGTTCTCTTTCTCTGTTAATTCTTGGTTTTTCAGACTTACTGGGCTCTACATACATCAGTCTGGAGTGTGGAGTAGTTCTGATGTGGAATTTCTCCTAACAAAGTAATAGAATTCTTACTTATACTATTGCAACCAGCATTTCTCTCCCTCTTGTGATGTGGAGAAAGATCAAACTTGTAGCTGCTCTTTGGTGTTTTTTCCTAGATGTTTTTTTTTAATTTGCACGAACCTTTATTCTCTATAGAAAGTTAAAATAGAATGAGAAGAAGCTTGTAGATATCATATTTACCTATTAAACAAGACAGAAATGTCTTATCTGCTTTATGACAAATGCAGTTTTATTTTAAAGTATTTTTTGAAGGTCATGATTATGATTCATCACCTGATTATCAGCTGTAAAGGCTTTTATTAAATACCATCCTCATTCAACCATTCATTGTTTTCATATGAAAATAGTAAACAATGACTATTGCATGCATAACTCATCAGTACTGCAAGGCAAGGGGCTGAAATATGTTCCCCTTCCAATATTTCAATTTAAACATGGCTGCGTAGCAGTAATGTCACATCTTGTTTGCACTCTGGGCTTGGTGGCAGACAGGGATCATTACAGGGGGAACAGTGAGAAAAATACATTACACACTAGTCATAACCATAAAAGAAACTAAAGAGAAAGAGACATACCAATGCATGTGCAGCTTCTGTAATAGCACAGAAGAATAGGATTGTACTGAGAAATATACAAAAGCAGTTAAGTTTAGAGAAGAGTTACCACTGCACTAAACTGTCAAGTCTGAGTCAAATGATATTACTTCTGACACCTCTGGCTACAATACATTGCTTTTGGATTCACTTTCTTTACCTTTTTTTTCAGTTGTTCCAGTTAAGGCAATTCCCTGGTGCTTTGATTGTTGAGATTATCCTGTTTTATATAACTTCCCCTCTCTCTTCCTCTCTGTTCTCTATTCTGTACTAGCATTTTGGGTGTGAGTAAAGATAAGCAGACTGCTGTATTTTTTTAAAGTCAGCCATTGGTTAGGACAGTCAAAATCAAATGGAGGACTGTACTGTTGACTTTTTTTGGGTAAAAATAAACATTTTTATTTAAGGACATTCACACATAGAAAATCTAAGTTCAGTAGACATCTCATTTTTATGTGCTTATGTCACAGAATCACAAAATCAATTAGGTTGGAAAAAACCTCTGAGCTCATCAAGTCCAACCTGCAGCTTTGTCAACTAGACCATGGCACTTAGTGCCAAATCCAGTCTTTCCTTAAGCACCTCCACGGATGGTGACTCCACCAACCCCATGGACAGCCCATTCTCATGTCTAATCACTCTTGGGAAGAAATTTTTTAATGTCCAACCTGAAGGTCCCCTGGTGTAGCTTAAGACTGTGTCCTTTCATCCTGTTGCTCGTTGCCTAGAAGAGGCTGACCTCCACCTGGCTACACCTGCCTTTCCGGTGGTTGTAGAGAGCAGTAAAGGTCTCCCCTGAGCCTCCTTTTCTCCAGGTTAAATATCTCCAGCTTCCTCAGCTGCGTCTCAATGGATTTGTGCTCCAGACCCTTCACCAGCTTCATTGCCCTTCTATTGACCTTTCTCAGCAGCTCCATATCCTTCCTGAACTGAGAGTCCCAGAACTGTACACAGCACTTGAGGTGTGGCCTCACCTGTGCCAAGTACAAGAGAAGAAGCACCTCCCTAGCTCTGCCAGCCACAGTAGTCCTGGTACAGGCCAGGATTCCTTGGGCACACTGCTGGCTCATGTTCAGCTGCTGCTGACCAGAATCCCCCACATCCTTTCCCCCTCAGCCACTTTCCAGCCACTATTCCCCTCACCAGGGGTGAGAAATCAGGATTTTTATGGCCAAAGTGTGGGACCTGGTATTAGGTTGAACCTCATTCCATTTTTCTCTGCCCATCTGTCCAACCTGTTCAAGTCCCTGTGCAGGGCCTTCCTAACCTCCAGCAATATGGCACTCTGACCCAACTTGGTGTCATCTGCAAATATGCAAATGGTGGACTCAGTCCCTCATCCACATCATAGTAAAGATGTTAAGATGGACTGCATCCAACACTGATCCCTGGGGGACACCACAAGTGACTGAATGACAACTGGATGGAGCATCATTCCCCACCACTCTCTGGGCCTGTTCCTGACACAGCCAGTTCCTAACCCAGCAAAGGTCCAACCTCTCCAAGCCGTGGGTCGCCAGCTTTTCCAGGAGAGTGCTGTGGGAAATGGTGTTGAAGGAGTTGATGAAGTCCAGGTAGACACATCCACAGCCTGTCCCTCACCCACCAGGTGGGTCATCTGGTCATAAAGGGAGATCAAGTCAGTCAGGAGACGTTTTTCCTGAACCTGGGATGGTTGGATCTCATCCCTTGGTTGCTCTCTATGTCCCGTGTCATCACACTCAAGGTGATTTATTCCATAACTTTGCTGGGCACCAAGGTCATCTTAAAAGTAGTGCATTCTAACTCTAACTGCTTGTGACTTTCCTGATGGTTACTGGTAGAACTAAATTCCAGAAGAAATTTACTCCTCATGGTTTAAAATAATCTGTGTTTTTCTGTCATCCTCATTCTTATTCTTTAGCATAAGCAGTTCTTCTTCCTTTCTTTATTACAAGCATTTATTTTCTCTTTTTGAAGGTCACTGTGCCATCTTATTTTTGGTGGACCTAATAAACTGAACTCCAGTTTATTGGACAGTGGATGATGAAGCCTAGCTCTCCAAGATACCTCTGCATAGTGCTCTTGTTTTCAAATGTGTACATAGAACAGAATTGGAAGAATAGTCCCAAAGTGTAAATAATTTAGTTTATAAGCAGCTTTGTTTTCATCTTGATTATGTTTTCTCCAGTTTGATAAAGTTAACAAAACACATTCTGTGTCAATTTTGGGTTTCATTGTTTGTTTTGGGACACATAGATTATCCCCTCAAGTAATATTCAAGCCCTACCATATTCATTGATGTTTGTTCTGTAAATGATCTGTGGTACATACAATCAGTGAAAAAGTCTTGACAAGTTTGATTACTCAGAATGAATTTCAAGGGTGCTTATACTGTTGCAAAGTATCAGCAGTTTTCTGGAGTAATGGACCTGTAGGGGCAAGTAGTGAATAAAACTTAAAGGACAAAGAAAGTATCTACTAAGACAGACACATAGCTATTAGTCACAGCCTGCTTCTGCCTTTAACTCTCTTTCTCAAAACTTGTGGAGTGGTTGTTCCTCTGTCCTTTACTCAGCTTCCATTTTCACCCTCCCATTTACATTACCTCTTACATGTGTATGTGTATCCCTTCAGTTACATTTTTCTTGTATCTGCTCTGACAGACTTTAAGTTCAGCATACTCCAAGCTGTTTAAGCTGTTTGTTTGTGTAATACTGCAATGGGTAAAGGAAAACATATATATATATATATATATAATTTTCATAGGGCAAAGCCATCAAAGTCCTCTTAACAGCTGTTAACATCGAATTGAAGTGCCTAACTTCATGAGAAAAACTTATTGAATCAGCCTCATAGTTAATGGGTCTTTTCTCTGGATTGTTTGCATTTCTCATGCCCACTAACTTGGCAACTTCGGTGTAATATTATTCAGTGACTCTGTTCTTCCCATTCCAAGACCCAGAGAATATAGTTCCTTTCTGGTACTGCAATACATAGAACAGTATTCTAAAGGTTGATATCGCAACCACACTCTCATCTGTACTTAAAAGGCTAAGGAGTAATTGCTGCTTATTAAAAAAAAAACCCAACAAAACGGTTCAAATAGGTAACAAGAATGAGCTATTTCTTTGGTACCTTTTACAAGTTTGTTTGGACATCTCATATTATAAACTGCAGACTATGAGGTTCTTTATCCCCAATTTATTGCAGAGTACCTCTAGCACTTAACACTGTGAGTCCTTCTTTTGGATCAGGCAATGAATGTTTGTTAGGAGTCCGTAATGGGAAACCTTTGCTGGTACTCTGTACTGATTCTGCTGGGAAAGGAGCAGCTTGCATGGTGCTGTGTTTCAAATTTGTGGCTGAACCAGTGACTGACCCAATCAAAGAGACACCCATACCTTGTGATGTTATACTCAGCAATAAAAAATGAGGTGGGGAGTAATCTGGCGCTGTGAGTTGGTAAATGATTGTTGTGGTAGTTTTTGTTTTGTTTTGTTTTTCCTTCATATATTCAACTTTATCTTGATCAATGAGTTTCTCTTGCCTTTTCCCTTCTGATTCTTTCCCCCAGCTTTCTGTGAGTGCATGAATGGGTGTCTGGATGGGGGTTTAGCTACTGATGAGGATCAAATCTCTGCATAACTCTACCTTTGAAGATGAACTGTCACAAATATATCATATTTCGTGTCTTCCTCGTTAAGATGTGTCATAGACCCAGGACATGAAAAGTATGGCCTTGTGGCTAAAGTACAATTTTCAACCAATGAGTTATACTTTCGTGAACACCTTGATCATTCAGAATATATAAGGGTTGGGGAAAATACTCATCCTTCTAAATTGCTATCAGTTCTAGTAATGCAGGGTTGCAACATGTTCCCCTTCAGCTATGAAGTAATTCACGGGTGTAGAAGTTAATCAAAGGAATATATGGAGTTGTGCATCTAATTTTAATTATAAATGTGGTCAGATTGGGATGGGCTACTACAATGGCAATAGGCCTACCAACAATCAGGAAGAAGGAAAATAGTTTAGCAAGCCTATTTTATTTCCTGAAACATACACAATACTCTGAAAATTCTATTATTAGTAGTAGAATGACTCTTAAATTGTTGCTGGTTTTCACTTACGGTCCCAAACGCTGACACACACA
Source organism: Melospiza georgiana (assembly GCF_028018845.1). NCBI lineage: Eukaryota > Metazoa > Chordata > Aves > Passeriformes > Passerellidae > Melospiza > Melospiza georgiana. The sequence goes on along the minus strand of NC_080430.1, from coordinate 92,079,768 downwards.
CACAAAAAAATCAGAATCTTTGTTTATCCTACTTAAAATATTAACATGTATTTGTTATGTTAGGTGATTTCACCCCTTTCCAATGTGTATTCCTACCTGACAGGTGAAATATGTTGTTTGCTACTGCCAACATTATCTTCTATATTTCAAGTCCATGGTACAACTCCATAGATGTATAAAGATAATTTAAAAACCCAAACCTCCCAAATTTTTTGCTTATGGCACTTTTAAGATACTTAGGCAAGTATTTTAATATGGCATGTAATTCTGGTACATTACTGTTGTCAAAAGTAATGCATCTCTTGATAGTCTTTGGCATCTGAAAAGAAAATTGAGCAATAGCCTTAAATGTAAGAGTGACCAATAAATTTACCCTATTTTGGACATAAATAACATGTCACTCTTTATTGTTGAAACAAGTGGAAGTCTTTTCTATCTCACCTGTCAACAGTTATGGGTGTAAGAGTCCTAGGTTGCTCTTTACTCTGCACCAAATCTAGGGAAGTTTCTCCACCATCAGTTTAACCCTTTAAATTGTCTTCCTCTGTGTCTGCAGAGCAGGCCAGCATTTAGCCTTGATATTGCAGAAAAAACTTGTACAGGATTAAGTGAGTGGACATCTGGTTGTATTACTCAGTGCAGTGGTGATGGCTGTATTCTCAAGCATTCTGTGTGCTCTAGCCTACTTTGACACCTTTGGGTAGCTGGAAGGGTTTTTTAACATCATACAAATTAATCCAGCCTGGGGCTGGATTAGCTGTAATGGACAGCATATAAAGATTTTCAGGCACACAGCCATCCACACCTTGACAGGCTTGCTGTACTTCCAATAATTTAATAAATCTTTGACGAACTTTAAAAGAAACTGTCAAGATGTTTCATCATTTTTTTCTTCTTATGCCATTTTTAGTAAATTTATTGCACATGAAAAAAATACATCCCTAGGCATAGCCCAGGAGCACTAGGACAAGTTTCCTCACTCTTCTGCCAACATGTTTCTGTCGTGCCCTGGAGGTAGCACCTGGTTTGAGAGGATAGTTCTCTTCATTTCCTTGGCCTCTCAGCTGACAGTATTAAACAGCTAATTAGTGAATAGTGATTTTTTTTTCTTATGCAGAGGAATTTTACTTCAAAAATTTTGTCCTACAATTATTTTTAATAGTCCTTAGTATCTTACAACTGAAACTGGCTTTTTTCTTATCAGTTCTTCACACACACATTCCACTTTATGAGTATAGTGTAATGCTTGTAAGTGTAATGCTCCTAGCAGAAGGAGTGCATGTTGTCTGTTTTAGAGAAAAAAACATTTGAAGTGCTTGGGAACAAAAAGAGATCTGAAAAATTATACACAGGGGTGAAAAGAGCAACACAGCTGAGTTTACTGTACCATTCCTAACAACATCTCTTTTTCCTTCTAAACCGTGACTAGCTCCTGAGCATGTTCTCTTTCCCTGTGTACTTGAGGGTATTTTGCTAACAGAACTAAGAGCTGTTGCTGCTTGTGAAGCATTATTAACTTTGCTGACTTTGTAACCTTAGAACAAGTCCATGGTCTGATGCTGTTACAGGGTAGAAGTTTTGAGTTTCTTATTCAGCTTTTACTTTCTTTACCCAGAAAAGGGCTGAAAAATGGAATGATGGTAACAAGTTGCAGTCCTTCATTTGCAGTGTCCTGCTATTTTAGTTGAAAGTAAAACAGAATTGCTCACTGCTCTTTTCTCTTGGGAAACCTGGAAATTTACTTTTACCCTTATCAAAGTCAGAGATTTTGGCTATTAATAGTTTGAGGCCATTCAGATTTGTTAATGGGCTTTTAATACCCTAATAATCTGTCTGTTCCTATTCATCTAGAATTTTATTGTTTTTTGCTAAAGAAGTGCAGTCCAGACAATAAAACATCATTGTTGAGAAAAGTAAAAAGCTAAAATTATCATAAAATATTTTATACAAAGCACTGAAAGTGTAGAGAGGAGTGGGGAGTTATAACACAGTTAATGTATTTATGTATCTTTTGCTGTGTACACATAAAAAAGAGAGCACATGCTTTCCCCTAATGTTCATATAATGCCTGGAGGCTGGAAAGCAAAAGAAGGGAGATAAATGAAGAGGGAAGGAAGAATGAAAATTGGCTGCAAGGCAAGTTGGTGGTTCATGATCCTTGCTTTGACTTTGATCTAGTCTCATTAATGAGCAATTTTGTGAAGCTGCAAGGCATTCTCTGGTTGCAGGATAAATTCAGCTTAGGTTGCCCATGCAGGTGTGCATGACACAAGAAGCCTTCCAGAATGTATGCATTCTTCCAAAAAGGTGTTCATCATTTCATTTTAATATACTTAAACTGTTGTGGTTGAACATCACTTCAAGACATGAAGTATCAGATGTTAATGTAAGTAGTTTTGAAATGTACTGCTTAAATCAAAGGGGAGGAGAGAGCCTGAATCCAATCCGCTGTGAAATGAACGACTTTGCTGAGATGATGTAACTACTTCCTGTTTATGATTACAGCAAATAAAGTTATAAACAGCTGATATCACCATAATTCCTACAAGAATTTTGATCCCATTTGAGGGCGAGTTGTGTTACATGTACAGTACTCATTAGTTGTCTGTTGGCTTCCTCTTACCTAGAAGAAAGTCTTACCAAAATCCATTCTTCAAGTTTTTGGCTAAAGTGCTGTACAGACCTTTACTAGAAAGTAGAAAATATCTCTTACTCTCTGCCCCCTAACTCTAAACAATATTATCTCCTTCGTGGCATTAATTTAGCAGAAGCAAGAAAGACTCTGCATGTTTATTAGATGGCCAGGAAAAACTGAGAGAATGAATCTTTTTTTCTGGCCTATAAGATTGGCACACGACTGGAAAAGGAATCTTTGCAAAAACTTATCTGATCCAAGCAGAGGTGTAAGAAGTAGGTATCAGCATTTGCATCTATATATTTGACACAGGAATAGAGGAGTGAGTAAGTGCAGTAATGGAATTTTCTGATGTTTGCTTGGGGTTTTTTGTTCATACAAATTAGCATAGTTAAATATTGAATTAATAAAAATATGTATGCCAAAAAAGACTCATTGTCAAAATTTCCTACACACAATCCAACATCTAAAAGCAAACAAGGCCCAAATCCCACAAAAACAACTGTTTTCATTGTACTGATCTGTTTTCCCCAGGTGGCCAGTACACTGTAAAAGAAAAGCAAATTAAAAAAAAAAAAAAAAGATGCTATCATCTAAAATTTTTAAGATGCTTTGTAACACAAAACTGAAGAAAAGGTGTGTGATTGCAAAATACCATCTCTGGTAGCAGTTCTAATCCTGCCCTTTCTTAGCTTCCTAGTATGTGAACTTAAGAATTATACCATTTTTAAAATACTATTCAAGTTATGAATAGATACATACACAGTACCAGTGTGTCTGCTTTCACCCTTTGAAACTGGAGTACTAAACCCTGTTTCCTTCCCAGCCAGAAGGAACTGTTGAAAAAGGCCACTGAAATTATATACATTGCACTCCCCAATAACTGATGGATTATGAAAAACCTTTAAACATTAGCTGATCACTTAAGACCTAGATAGTGGCACACCAGTATTTGGAAACAATTTTAGAGGAGATCTGCAGATTTTGTAAACAAAAAGGTTAGAAATAAAAGGCAAGTGAATTACGAGGCAGTCCCCTTGCAGTCAGTCAGGAATGCACATTATAATGTAGAAAGGTAGAACTTGAGCTTTGAAATGAGCTTGAGCTTCTAGGCCCAGGTAACAGAGGAGGAAAGCCATAAAAGCAGCAAGTCCAGTCCTGCTGCTGCTCGAGTGAACAGCAGAACTGGTATTTACACTTGCTGGGTTTTGGTCCCTTTAGCATTCCCTGCTCCTAACGCCACCTGCTAGCAAGCCGGTGAATTGTACCAGGCAAGGACAGCTGGTCCTCCAAAGGACTTTCTCTGAGGCTAATGTCAATAAGAATAATCAAGGAGGCACACACAACTAGATATTTTGGATGAGAAAGATACTATATGAATCTGTGAATTTATATGGAGCTACCCAAGACAGTTGGTGAGGCCAGTGAGGTGCTGATACACGGGACCTAATGCGTGTGTTTTCTAGAAGAGTACCTGAGAATCTTCCAGAAGAATTAGGAAACACATCACACCAAATTTACTCAGCAGCTAAGGGTATTATTCTCAAACTTGAATGAGCTCCAGTTAACATAGATTTTTCCTTCTCTATTTGTCTCAAATTTTTTTAATATAAAGCGTGTTGTATATGTGACGATGTATATGTAACACATTAGTTCTCCAAACCTCAGTGAGATAATGATTAACTTATTAATTTAAAAGAATTTTCACTTTTTTTCCCTTCACATTTACTGCTAAAATTCCAAACCAATTAGTTTTCCAGTCATTTTGAATGTATCTGTCTTCAGAAAGAGGTAAAGAACAAATTGAAGTTATCTCTTTTAAAAGAAGAATCATCAGACTAAACACCACCATTGTAGGATGAAGTTTTTTTTTTTTAATTTAGTATTTACTAATATATCTCTTCCTAAATAGATTAAAATTACTCTTCTGAACTATTTCTATTGTATTTTCATTATAAAGAATTTCACAGAGCCAAATAGTGATACACTTATTGTGCCATAGATGTATTGCTGATATTAATCTTTTTATGGCAGCTGTAGATTTTAAATGCTGCTCTATGAAGGGTATAGATAATGTTTCTATCAGGAAAGATTGACACACATAATACTATTTCTTAATAATATTAATAATTTATAAATTATTAATAATAAATCAATACATAAATTAAATTATATTATATTTGCATAAGATTGAATTATAAATTAATGATTCTTACCACTTTAATGACTTGTGTGGGATAGAGCTTCGTTTTGGTGGGACAATATGGGTTTGGGGGAATAAAGGGCTGGCAGAGTCAGAAAATTAGTGAGGATCTGAAAACCAGGACTCTTCTTAATAGTGGTGGTAGTCTGGGGTGACAGACCCCAATATGTAACTTATTTCAGGCACACACTTAGGGCTAGTTTCTCAGCCTTTTTAGGTCTCTTTAGGTTCCCACTGAAAGTATCTTAATTCAGTTAAATGTGAGCAAACACCAAATGCATAGGATGATTGCACTTGGCCAAGTCCCAACATTTGTTTTTTCAGTAAATTAAAGGTTACGAAATATGAGAAACTGCCTCATCTATTGAGGACAAAATAGTAAAAATCTCATTATATTTTCATTTGATTTTAAATTTCATGAGTGTCCATCCTCCCTCAGATAAAAAAAAAAAAGGTGTGTTTGGATTTTAAAGATACTTCACCAGGTAATAAATTCTTCCAGCTTCTTGGCCAGACAGATTTGTGAGAAACAGTGATTGCACAATAAGTTACCAGCTTACTGTTTTCCCATTCAGAAATTAGTAAAATTTTAAGGTGTATTTAGCTGTTTTTTCTTGTTCAGTAAAAGTTAGGAAATACCTTAATGTTTCCTCCAGATGTCCCTTACAAATCTGTTTTAAACAGGTTGTGTTTGACACACTGGACATGGAGAACATAGGATACTCCACAAACAGGAAGATAAATAGACCAATTTGTCAGGGGGTTTGCAGTTTCATTCTTCTAACACTATGTGGTTCAAAGGCCCAAGTTTCATTGACCAAAAGTAGTTTTTCCACAATTTTGAGTTAAAAAATATATATTTTTTTCCATTTGGATGTGGGGAGAAATGCCTTTTATTTGATAAACAGAACAAATGTGAAGGCTCACTAAGACTGCTTGAATTCTTTAAATACAGCTTATTTTCTTTTGAAATATATCTACCTGATGCCATATATTCTGTGTATAGAAGAACAGCATCTCACCCTCAGCATGTGCTTACATCTCCCAAGGATTGCATTTAAACATTTATATTAAATACTTTAGTAACCAGTTACCTCAAATGTTATCAGATTTGAACAGCAATGTGAATATTTGCTTTCAGTAGTGGGTAGAAGCTACTTTTTAGAGATGTTTTTTGCTGATTGATAACAAGGTATATGAATCTTGCAGGTTTTTTTGTGTACACATGTATGTGCATGTTTGAGTACACTTGCATCCTGAAGGTTTGTTTAGGTTCTCCTAGTCCTTAGTGAAAAAATCTGGAAATATTAATTGATCAGTACCTAAAAAACCTCATATATAGTGTATAGAATAAACATACACCACATTGTATTTTATAAAATTGCTATTTTTTCCACTGACTTATGAAATATGCACAGAATGTCCCCATGTTTACAACCTTAATTACTTTATCTTTATTGTGATTAAAAATATTATGATGTTGATTAATAAATGAAAGTATAATAGCACAAAATGATGTTTCAAAATAAATTCTTACACTTGGAATTTACTCCCAGGTTTCTGTGTGTTAATTTGCTGTGTTTGAATGAAGTACAATTATTTCAAGTAGAGCAAAAAAGTATACATACCCACAATAATGCCAGTTTTACAAAAGAGAAAATGAAGGCCAGGTCGCATCTTTTCCATTTGTCTGGCCCCAGGGGAAAAGAAGAGGAAGCATGATTATTCCTCATCAGTCACAAAAAGAGGCAACATCCTCTCCCCAAAGCTTGATATTTACCTTCCAGTATTAGATATAGCTGAAAAGTACTGCTATGGACTTTTACTTTTCAAGGTTTACTTTATTAATTATGATGCTTCTTACTGGTTCTCAATAGTTTCATGTGTTTATACAGTGCCTTAAAAATCGTTTGGAAGATGAAAAGTACTTCACTTCTTAATTAATTTCAATACAATTAAATTTATAGTCCTGAGTGATTATTAATTTTGTAAAAAAGCATCCTTAGAAAAATTCTCTAACACAATAATAATGTGCTTTTCATTATAAGTACCAATATTGCAAATGTTTCTGTTTCTTTCAATTGCTAATGTTTGGGGTTTTTTTTTTAATTTTAACATCTCATATTACTGATTTCACTTTGGATTTCAATTCACAGTTTTCTCAAATGAGTGCAAAGTAGCTTTTATTTTTTTGTCTTCACTTGGTCATTGATTAGGTTGAGACATTTCTAAACAAAAAGGAATGCTTGCTGGAAACTTGCATGGAAAAAAAAAAAAAAGGTGCAGGCTTTCACATGTACTCTTTCTGCATGTATTATACAGATGGTTTTGAATATGTCCCTACATTCATCACATGAGGCGATTTAGGGTTTGTGCTGAATAGGCATCTTTCGGTGCTTCAGCTAAATATAATTGAACCTGTACCAAAGACAAAGTGCTGCACGCAGGGTTTGCATACAGTACAGCAGTTTATACAATCTGGCTTTATAAAGATTGATCTGATAAGAATAAAGGAAAATATGACTCAACTTTCATTCCATCTCAGATAGAGAGAAATGTGGAAAGTTTAATGCCGAACTGTGAAAAGATTCAGTAAATCACCACAAATCACTTCTACTAAGCCAAAACTGGGTAATTTACACAGCACTTTGTGATCTTCAAACAATTTGCAGTGTGCAATTATTCATGCCACAACATGGGGCCGCAGCGTCCAAGCTGCCTGTTTGTTCTACGGCTGAGGCAGAGGTGTTTGAAAACTGCAAGAGCCTACCAAAGGCCCAGAGATCATGGCTAATGTGACACCCCCAGGCCTAATCTTCTTAGAGCACTGGGATAAAATAAGTATCCATTACAAAATCAGCCTTCATCCTGCCCCCTTCTGTGCTCTGCCACTCTGATAGCCAACACGAAGACAATTGCATGATTCTGGGCTTAATCAGGTATTAGGAGCTAATGCAGTACGAGGAGAGGCTAATCTCCATATTTACTCCATCTGTACTTACGGACCTGACTTGCCTGCCCCCGATAGATCAAAAGGAATTGGCAAAAACCAGATTAGAGATGAAGAAAGGAGAGAGAGGTCCAAGAAGTGTAAGAGGCAAAATTCTCTGCTTTCCTCAGTTGTGTATATGTGTATTAAAGCCATGTGGTCTAATCCCATGGAAACACTTTCCATTGTATTTCTTTTTCTTCTCGTCCCTACCCCCACCCTCTGTCTCCATCTTTAAATATGGAAATTGCCATTGCAGTTAAAGTTATTGATAAGTGTACCACATCATTTCTAAGGATCAATTTTTATACAATTAAGTATACATATATTTTAGATATGTATTTTATTTCAGTTTATTATGGCATTTACTTATGACTGACACATGTGTAGAACTCTCTTCTGGGTCCATTTTGAAATCTGATGAAAATCTCATAGCTAGGCAGAACTCATTAATTCCAGGTCTTTGTAAATGCTCTTTGTAAGTACTACATAGACAATGTACCCTTCCATGACCTTAAGTTAAAATGAGTGTGAGAAAAGAAAAGAGAGGAAAAAAGTCTCTGCAAAATTAGCTGGTTTCCTTTTAGTCAGTGAGAAGTAACTGGCTATCTCCGTTCTGTATCTTATCATCTACAATATCTTGGCATTCTCTTCTGAGGCTTTTGCTACAAGCAGATACTTATGATTCCAGAAACGTGGACAGATGGGTAAGGAAAAGAGAGCAAAGGAAATTCACACACTCACCACTGTTGGCAGTCACCTGCTGTTTGTAAACAGTGACATGTGGCCACCAATAATGACCTTCAAGCTAGGAAATGCATGTACTAAATTAACTCAAAGGCTCTGGTCACCTTGGGTTGCTGATGAACAAGTTTTATGAAGGTGGGATGCATTCCTTAGCAAGGGTGGAAGAAGCCTGTACTCAAAAGAGTGCTCAGGAAAGCTGAGGACATTTCAAAGGGTGCACTGTTGTCCTTTTTTGGAAAGCTGACAGACCTACTATTTTTTTGACTCCTTACAAACCCCAAGTGGTGCCAGAAGAGAGCTGTGTTGCTGCCGATTTTTGGCAATAGAGCTCACCTCATTAGAGTGGATTAAGTCATGATGCTGAGAAGGATAAAAGGTGAAAAGCAAAAACAGTGGATGGCGAACACAGAAAGCTCAGAGTGTCATTTGTATGCTGACGCTATTATTGACTAGAGCCCATGTGGTTCACACTTTTCAATTACCGTCTGCTAGAAAGGTGGCCCGTAATTGCAAAGGCTGATGCCAGTGCACCAAATGTCAAGGGAGCCTCCCTAACCCTCATCACCTTTTCTTGATGCTTGACTTGAGGATGTTCAAAGGCAAAAAGCCACAGCCTGCAGATCTCCCTGAGGAAGAAAAAGATGCCATTTAAAAAAAAAAAGAAAAAAAAAAAAGAAAAAAAAGATAAAGCCTCAACAACTCAACCTCCCTCATTTAAAAACCTAGAGTTAAATTCATTATCCTGTGACCTTGTCCTTTACCCTCTGTTTAGCTAGGACATCGACTGGCATTAGTGAGAATTATACCATGAAGATCCAGGGCAGGATTTTATTTTTCAGTTTTGTGGTGCTGAAGTTGCCCAGGTGCTGAACAGCATCCAACTGACAGTGATTGCCAGAGATGTTCTTTCATAGGATTTTTAAAAGGTGGAAAATGGCCAAATTTAGTTTTCCTCTAAACTCCAACAGATATTCTCACTAACAGCACAGTGTCACTTTTAACTGAGATGCATTACTTAAGCTGGTATTATGCCATCCCTGCAGGCCCTAGAATAGCCTGTGCACTTTTGCCCCCATTTATTTAAAAGCTCAAGTGCACTTTTTGGTACACCTTTATTTCATTATACATTATTTTTTCACAGCTACAACTAAGGTAGTTATTGAATGAAAACAGTGAACTGTAGCTAAAACCTTTGACTCAAACATCCTCAGCAAACACAGAGCAGATCCAAAAATTCCGATTATTTTTTCTATTATTAAAAATCTACTGAATTTTACTGATGAGTGTCACATATTTTTTGTAATTTGAAAAATTGTTTTGATAATTACATTTCTTATCAGCAATAAATGCTGGAAAGCAATATACTGTAAACCATATTAGAAATTTATATGATACAAGTAAGGTAAATTTTTCCTGAAAAAAGATTTCTCTGTTTATAAAAAATTATTTTCCCGTGCTTCTTTTTCAAATTCTTCAAAATATAATTCTATTATATGTCTTTTATATATTCAGAATTTTTTATCATAGACAATTTTTTTCTTTTTTTTTAAAGTTACTTCATTAATTGGACCAAACCCCTGAATCAGAAGAGAGAGTTTCACATGTGAGTGTTAGCATCTGGCTTTTACAAAAGTGGGATACTTTGCCTTTGCAATGGGAGAAAACATGAGAATGCACCATTAGTGATTATTAGGTAGATTAATGCCCAGTCATTATTCAAAGTTATCTTCCAATCTTTTTTTCCCTCAAATTCATCAGTAAAATTCTTCTGGAAGAATACTTTTGTTGAGTAACAACAATAACTTAGATCCTAATTTCAAACCCTAGAGATACCAAATCAATTTTTACTTCCAGTGGGAGAGGAAAAAAACATTGATTCATATCTTACCTGATGAAATTTTAAGTAGCTAAAATAACACAATTTTGTTGAATTGAAATTAAATTGTATTGAAATTTTATTGAAATTTTCACTGAGCTATGTGACCAGCTGAAATTTTAACATATTTTCTGTCTGTAAATTAAAGATAATTTATAATATTTTCTAAGAGCATAATTCTACCACTATCAGAGTGGATAGCCGTCAAAATTTTGCAACCAAACTTTGTGTGACCTATGTTTCTGCCCTCATTGTCAGAAGTTTATTTTTGAGCTTTAAAACAAATTTAATTTTATTCACATGAATTGGTATTAGTATTGCTCTTTAGTTTGCAATACCAGATGCAGCTTGTATTTAAATTTACAAATATTTCAATCGCCAAAAAGGTTTAACTGTGTTCATCCAGCCCTGAAGATTTTCATTTTACAGTCAGCTTGAAAATACTTTGTTTTAAGTTCCCTCAAAAAGGAAAAAAAATATTTTTAGACCTAAAACTTCACTGAGGAACTTTCTTCAAATCTACTTGCACTGTCCAAAAATTTTGCAAATTTTTTTTTTTCCCTCTTCTTATTTCTCAGAACTTAACTGTTGCATATTTTGGGGAAATTGGAAAATCCTAGAGTGAAACTACTTGCCTTTCTCAGTCTTTGACTCCTACTATCAAGTCAATTCATGTCAAAGTTAGCATCTACTTTTTTCTCTCTGAGTAAAAGTTTTGATCCTTCAGTCTCCTCTCCTTGCTCCTTTACAGTAACATCTCTGCAAACGGACTAGAAATATGAATCAGTTTTACTTCTCTTTTTTATGAGCACATTGTAAGACAATGCCTTATAAAATGCATCATTGTAATGAAACTTTGGAACGCAGGTATTTTGAATTCATGAGTGATGCTGCTGTGTTCAGATAGTAGGCTGAACTTTTTTGAGTCAACTTTGAGAGAAAAAAGTTCTGGGCAAGGCAACGGAAAAAACATGAGAAATTTTATGTTCTCCCTTTGATATTTGGTGGACAATATTAAAAAATACACGCAAGTTAAATGTACACTGTGAAGTGGAACCTGGATGTAAGGTGGAAGCTGAGAAGTGTCCTGCTCTATTCCTGTGTGATGCAGAGCAGTAGATGCTGCAGCCCCATGTGCTAAGAAGTCTCCATAAGAAACAGCTGAGGGGAAACTCCTAAAACTGTAGCAAATATTCAAAATTAGGAATGTATTCAAAACTATGAGTCTTGTCATCAAAATTTTATTGCCTTCCCCAGGAAAGAAAATAATCTGGATGCCAGCTCAGAATCTGGGTGCTCAGCTAATGATAAAAGTTTTTTTTAAATTTTGCTTTCAGTCTGCACATTGAAATCCCAAAATCATCATCTCATTTCCATCTTTAAGTCTATCCCAGTTCAAATAAATGAATCTCTATTTTAATATTAGACATTTCTCTTGATAAGGAAACCAATGGAAAAACACCAGGAAACAATAAGGGCCAAATGGCTTTTATTTATGTATTTATTTCTATATTTTCAAAAAAGAATATTGCTTAAAATTTGTCTCAGAATAATTTTTGTGACTAACTCTTGGTCTGTAACAAATTAAACCAAATTTTGCTTTGAAGCTAGGCTTTATTGGACATATATTTATCCTTAAATGATGATTATGGTCCCTAGGATAAAATGTTAATTTTCTTTTATACAGATTTAAAAAAATACTCCTAATCTAGGCTGGAAAATTGTCACTGTTCCAAGTATTAAATCCAGTGTATGACTGTGAAGACCATAGGACCAAAAGTGACAGTTCAGCTAACTTAAATGGATTCATCAAAAGTAAGTCCAGCTGCTCTTTTTAAAACAAAATTTCCTACACTTACTTGAAGCACTATGTTTTTTTAGCTTTACACAATCAACTAGCTTAATAGCTTGCTCCTTCATTCTGTAAATTCTACATTTCAAACACCATGAAATTTGATACTAAATCTAAGTTTATTTATTAAGTGGTTTTGACTATTGGAGATGCTGCCTGTATTCAGGGGCTGCTGAATACCAAGAGACAAATATGAATTTAAAATTTCTAAGTCTGGAATGTTCAGAAGTTGAAGGGACTATACTTTCATATATAGTCTGGAAAAGTAGCTATGCTGTTATCCTTCAAAGATGTAACTTCTGGTCTGTATAACCTTGTGAGTAAGCAGTGATTACAAAATTTCACAGAAAATTTCAGTGAACAGGAAAGGACCAGATTTCCTTGGAAATCTAAAACATTTTCACTTGGTAGTCCTAAAAGTGGAAATGGAGTGAAATACACACTGTGTTTAAATTCAAAATTATATTCTAAATTTATCATTTAGTCCAATAGTATGGTTCAAAGAGTCTTAAAAAAGTTTATTTCATTTACAATTTTTAATGTGGAAATTATTGGAATTGAAGAGCAACCAAATTTCACTCTCCTTTTCTCCAAGTCCCTGCTCACCACTTTTGAATAATTAAAACTTCTTTTGCTTTGAGATAGATGCACTGATACTACGTGGATATGGAAAGGACATTTTCAAAGGCAAGTCATTGACAGTAAAAAAAAAGGTTTACTGTTCCCTTTATTTGCCCCTAATATTTTCCCTTTTAGTTACCAGCAGCAGTGTCATATTAAATGGCTTCCCCCTTTAAACTGTTAAGTGGTGCTAGTTCAGTTTTAGCAGTAAGTCGCCAGCAGGCTCGGGGGACAAGTGCTATCTCCTATGGCCCTGAAAATTGATATTGAACATGGAAGGAAAAATCTCACAAGCTGATAGCAATTAGCTAAAAAGGATTTGCGACTCCATGATTCATCACACTAGGGGATCAAAGTCATTTACAGAGAGTGTTTCTACAGTCCCTGCCTGCTGCTCTAAAGATATACCTCTGTTTATCTCTCACACTGCGGTGTGACATTTCCTTTTTTAAGAGCCCATTTTCTTAGAAACGTAGCACTGGGCTGCTGCAGCACAGGCAGTCTTTGATTCTCCACTGACTGCCTAAATGACACGATGGCTCTAATGGCACAGCTTTAGCAGGAGCTTGCAAAGGGAATTGGACTTATTATTTACATAAGTGGACTAACAGGTCAGGTCTGGTACTTGCTTGTAAAAACGAGGACAAGGTCTTCTCATGGCAAGCGGTGTAAGGCAGGTCTCTTGGAGCTCTGTGGAGCTTTTATGATTTTTTTGTACATCAGGAACACTAACTTTCAAAATTAAGCCTCACTTGCTAGATGTGTTTTTAGAAATATCTTACAACAGAATCCCACATAATTTTATCAGAGGATTAAAAGAGATCTAGCTCAATACCAAAGACATTTTAGTTTGCTTTTTTTTTTTTTTTTTGCAGAGAAGAATTATACTCCTCTACCCTCAAAAATTCACTCTAACACTTTGAAAACAGTCTCACTGGTCAAAATGTAATTTTGCTTTTATAATAGCATGATATGAAAGAAAAAAAATTTAAAAAATAACAAATAACCATTACATTTTGCCACTTCTAGGACCAAAGTTTCTTTTCTACCTCAGTAGTAGGAATTCAATTTGTTTCTCAGAGCCACTACCTAAAATCATGGAGATCTTATAACTTCTAAAGATTTTTTTTTCTCTAAGGCTGGAAACACAGCTCCTTAGTGGAAGGCAAAGTGGTGTTTATTCAGTGATAATATTGTTATAGCCTTTCTCAGGTTTATTTGGTCAGAGTTTTACAAAGGGGTGATACTTTCAGTAGCCTGACCCTAACTGCCGGCTGTCTCACTCCTTTGATAGTGAACACTAAATATGTATGGAAAGTTCACAATGATGTGGCAGTATTTACTCTTAAGTGACATCTCCTAATTAATACCTAATACTTTGTTGTGAATCCAGCCTTAGAAACAACAAATTTCCTAAGACTTATTGGGGAGGGGATAATATCAGGCTTGTCTGTGACAAAATTTGGGAGAACACACCAAGGTTATGGGGTGTTCTGCTAGTGAGGACCTCAGCTTGTTGTTCTGATATTTGGAGTGGCTCCAGAGGTAACAGGAGATAGCAGAGAAACAGCAATGAAACAACTTGAAGGTGCATTTCTTAAAGAAATTAACAACAAGTTTTCAGAGGACAGCGAGCTGGTCAGTGTAGTTCACATGCCCTGAAGGACAGGATGCCACCCAGGGAGACCTGGACAAGCTCAAGAAATGGGCACATGGGAATGTCATGAGGCTTAACAAGACCAAGGGCAAGGTGCTGCACCTGGGCTGGGGCAACCCCTGGTACCAGCACAGGCTGGGGATGAACAGATGGAGAGCAGCCTGTGAGGAGGGCTTGCACTTGGGGGTGCTGGTGGGTGAGAGGCTGGACATGAGCTGGCAATGGATACTCCTAGCCCAGAAAGCCAAATGTGTCCTGGGCTGCATCAAAAGCATTTTGACCAGCAGGGCAAGGGAGGCAATTCTGCCCCCCTGCTCTGTTCTTCTGAAACCCCACCTGGAGTGTAGCATCCAGCTCTGGGGTTCTCAGCATAGGAAGGACATGGACCTTCTGGAGCAAGTCCAGAATGGGGGCCCCACAAAAACACCTCTCCTAACAAAGATAGGCTGACAGGGCTGTGGTTGATGAGCCTGAAAAAAAAAAAAAAAAAAAAAAAAAAAAAAAAAATTGTGGTCTTTCAGGGCTTAAAAGAGACTTACAAGAAATATATGCTCTTTTTGGGAGGCCCTATTGCAATCAAACAAGAGGTGGTGATTTTAAACTGAAAGGATATATTAAGATTGGATACAGAGCATGAATTCTATACAATGAGGGGCGTGAAACACTGGAAAAGACTACCCAAAAAAGCAGTAGATGCCCATCCCTGGCAACATTAAGGCCAGGTTAGGTTATATGGACAAGAGTCTAAACAACCTGATCTAGGGAAAGATCCAGGGGGAGTTGAACTACATGACTTTTAAAGGTCCTTTCCAACCTAAGCCTATGGTTCTATGATAATATAGCCTGGAAAATACAGCAGACCTAGAAAGTTATTTCTTGTGTTGAAACAAACCATTTTTTGTTTAATTTTTTTTTCTGTAGCTGTGGAAACACTCTAAGAAGTGTGTGTGATTCATATACAAGGGTGTAAATTTATTCAATTTAATTTTATTTATTTTATTTAAATTAATCTTTCTATTAATTCAGTAGCTTAAACTAGCCCTATCCGAATATTTGCCAGAACATTTTGATATTTTGTAAATAATTCTTATTAATTATTCACATGCTTTCATATGACGTGAACAAGTATACCCCAGTTCTTCCAGTAATAATTTCATTTATTCACTTTCCATTGACCCCTACCTCCCCCACTGCCTTCCCAAAAAACAGCTTTGTAAGTCCACCCAAATATCTGCAGGAACAGTACATAGTGCTTCCACCTGAAGGAACATGAATATGTAGCTGGTAAGACAAAGACTGCAAGCAGAACTTCATTTCAGAGATGGAGATTTGTATTTTATTTTAGGTGTTGGTGCCAGTATCTGCTACTGTGATTATTTTTTGTGTAGGCTGCCTCTGGTAGCTCCCTGCTTTGACTATTTTTTTTCAAGTAACACCTGGAAAGTGGTTTATTATAGCATTTTGTGTGTTAAAACCAATCTGCCTCAGGATCTCTTCTTACAGGAAGGAAATGTTCCTTTGGATGCAGTGCTGTAGCTTGCAGGTATCTTGCACACTACAGCATGAAAACCTCAAAGTTTTTTGGCACATACCTTGGAAGTAGATTTGGAGGACAAAAAAAATCAAGACACTGGTTTGTGTGCTCAAGAAAGGCACGGGGTGAATAAACCCCGAACTCAGATCTCTTACATTACAAAGGCAGAAATGGATCCCTCATCAGCTGGGGAAATGTAGTCCCTCAAGAAGTGGCCATGTCCAGTCTCAGTCTGTTATCACATATGGTGAAACCAGCAGCACATTCCTGCAAGATGTTGATGCTGCTCCTCTTTAGAGCAGCGGCAGAGTGCTCGTGACAGTGTTCCCCCAGAGCCACCTTCCCTGCCACTGCCAGATGGTGCTCACATCGAGTGCACAGCCAGCATAACCTGCTCTTCCCCAAACTGTGCAAATCCCTTGGAAGGAGAGGCAGAGATTTTCCTTTGGGCCCTATGCAGAGGAAAGCAAGATAATTTCTCTTCTTGGTGGCTGACTCGTGTTTACAAGTAATTCCTGCAGCTGAAATGGTTGTGCAAAAAGAGTGAGAACTGGTACTTAAAACCTGGTCATCCTGACAAGATAATAGGAGGGAGAAGTGATTTTGGAGGATATTCATTGAGAACCATTCTTGTAAACTAAATGAGTATGGCCTGAGAGGGTCTGGTGGACTTACAAGATGCTGAACTCACTTCTAAAAAATTCAAGGTCTGTAGGAGTTAAAATACATTAACTTCTGTTTCTGATGCATTGGAAAGGGCATAACTATAAAATAAGTAGTTGAGCAAATAGGATATGGGTGGCAGTGAACTCATATTCAAAAGAGAACTAAGGATTCAGAATAAATTCTTTCAAAATTTGACAGAGTTTGAAGGATAAATAGAGAAATCTCAGGAAAGCTCAAAATACTCAGCTAATGCATTTCTGTTAAAAAAATAATTCCTAGTTTCATTCTTGCAGAAAGAAAAATTGGTTGCTATATTTTTAGTATCATTTTTGCCATGTAGAAACAGTTTTAGAAAAAGTTACTTCAATATTTTATTTTATTTATTTTATTTTATTTTACTTAACAATCTGGCATTTGTGAGATTTATCATTGTACTGGAACCTGGTTGACTTTAACACATTTATCTAAATTCATGAAAATATTTCCTACTACAATAAGCTAGTGATAAATTGAAATAGTTTATTCTGATTGGCTAACAGTCTTGAATGTACTCTGATTTAAAAAAATCCAAACCCCAAGACCAGACCAGAAAATGTTCGATGTCAGTGCTACACCCTGGGAGAAAATAAATTAATTGTCTTGAGCATGTGAACTCCTAGAATCACAGAATATTTATTTTGTTATTTATCTATACAAGGCAGAAACATTAAAACAGGTGGTTGAGAAGCTTCATGTAACTATCAAGCTACAACCATTTACCTCAACTAAAAATCTGGCCTAGTAGTAGTGTATACGAATTCGTATAGTGGCTATATGAATTACTGAGTGATGTGACCTATATAAACAGTTCCTGTCCTGTCCAAAATGATTTCTATTCAGTCTCAAAATAAATTGCATTTTTGCATGTAACCAAAGTTCATGACATGTTTATAAATTTGTCTTCTTTGGACACCAGTATTTTCAAATGAACATTTAAAAGACCAAAGATTTCCTCAAATAAATATGCAGTAAAGCAAATAATAAAGAGACCCAATGCAGTTATAATGTTTGTCATTACTTACCCACATATGCCTGAAGGATCTCTTTTTGCTTAGATTGCACATATGCAAAATGAATATATATATATTTCCCAGTCTTTATTTCTGGGGTTTTTGCATGTTAGAAATGATTTAACTCTGAGACCAATTTATAAATTTGTTTGTAAATTACTTGTAGTTGCTTCCTCAATTAAAATTAATTTTTATCTGTAAAATGCATTCCTCCAATTATCTGGTTTTTTTTTTCTCTCCCTCCAGCATAAGGCAGTCCTATTTCCTATTTAGTCATTATTTCCCATCCTTGTACTACCATTTTTCCTTCTCCTGCTGTATCAGTGTGGCAATATGACTGCTTATGGGACTGCTACATAAATCAGGAAACAGCCAGCTTTGTCACCTAAGGAAATGTAACATCAAATTGCATCCAATCTGTTTTCCTTCCGTGCACACACATGTATGAATCTACTGAGGTAACAGGGAATCCTATGAAATTGTTTTTCTTCCTTGCCTTCATGTTTCATCTCAAAGTATGGCAATGGTTGTAATTATTGTGTCTTTTGTTGCATTAGATCTGTTTTTCAAGACTGTACTTTATACAATGTCAATGAAAGAAAATTAATAACATTAGTGATGCCGAAATCTAAATGCTCATTAAGAAAGAAAGTTTGCACATGAAACTTGTTTTATACTACCTTTTGCTGATTTTAAGATAGATTTTCATAATATTTTATTTAGAAATTTTTAAATAATAAAAATCGAGCCCAAGATGTTTTACATACAAATACAAGTGAAGGAAATCTCAGAGCTATTTTTGAAGGAAAGCTGGGTCCTGTAATTGTTGTGTGGCACATGTCATTTGTTTGTATACAAAGCTGTCCTGTCTTTCCCGATGGTAGATGTTCCTATGTCCAGGTACAGCGAATTATTTGACCACATTTTTAAACACAGTCAGTATAAGTCACTTCAGAGCATGTTATTAGAGCTATTTCTTGCCTCTGGCTGATGTCCCAGAAGAAGATGATAAATCATCCACTTATGCTACAGAGGGGGAAAAAAAAATCAATGTTCAAAACTTCCATGGTCAGCTTTACCAGGACAACTAAGCTCTACAGTGACAAAATACTGATGATGTCATCCATAAAGTAAATTAATGCTGTGAACAACTAAGAATTGTGAACTGCCTTGCAGCATGTTGTAGAATATGAAGAAAAGTTTTTGAGAACTAAAGTTGCAAACTCTAGCTCTTTTTGGATTCTTAGAGCAAGGTGAAATACATCCTTAAAAGCCAGTGCCAGAGAATACAATTAACTTTTTTATAAGCAGAACACGTGTAGGCAGCAACAGGATCAAGTCTTGGGATTTTGACTCTTCTGCAGCCCACTGGTAAAGAGAACTGGACAACAACCTCTATGAAAGCAATGGTTGAACATAATTATGTGTGTGTGTTATTAGTCTGAATTAATAGAGGATTTCATGTACTTATTTTAGAACTGGATTTCAGCAAAGAAATAACCCCTGAAAGATATTTAATTAGTCGGCTTCAAAAATCACATATTCTATATGAGGTCTTTACAAGAAAACAGGTTCACATACTACTCATTAGAGTGACCCATTTTACATGTAGCTCCCCTGGCAACAGGCAGGGAATGGTGGCCCAGACTGATTTCTTCTAAATATCCCCCCTGCCTTAATACAGGTACCAGGAGTCTCTGTAAATGGTCCCAATCTTCCCTGCTACTGAAAGCAAACGAGGTTTATGGATTGACATATCCACAAAACTCCTGCAGTGTGAGTTAGTCTCAGGGCTGGCTGGGAAGTGTGCTAGTTCTAAAAGGATCCCAGCTCTAGCAAGAACCAGGACAGCTGCAGCCAGTGCATATTTACTTATTGAAGTGCACTTCCTCAGCTGCAAAATTGAAGTGTGAGTAATTAATCAGGTCAATTTCATGTCATTAGTTATGCTCGCAGATTCAACGTAGAGCAAAAAAGCACTGCTTAAAAAAATCCAAAGAGTAATAATATTACCTGGGGAGATAAAGACAAGGCATGAACGTTGGGATTGCTTGTTTAAAACAAGATTAACCATCACTATATACATCTAGGGACAACTGTATCCTGCAAGGGAGAGGAACTCAGTAATATTTCCTTATCACTAGATTTTGTAGTCAGGTTAGAACTCAACCTGAGAATCAAAATACAACATCCCTTGTAAGTTAATACTGAATTGAGCAACTAATCATACACACAGTTATTTTATGCAGTACCTGAAAAACTGTGGATTATTTACCCTACAGAAAAGACAGAAAAATTAAGCCAAAAAAGCAGTTGATATACCAAGTATGAAGCATGAGGAAAGTTGCTGCTCAGAGCAAATTTTAGGCTGCCATGAACATGTGTCTTTGATTCAGGTGAAGGGCTGAAAGTACATCAGGAAATGACAAAGGTGAAATTAAAATCTGCCCTGGGTGAAGTGAAAACACAGACAGAGGTTAGAGGAGTGAGAATATGATTCTTGTAATCTGCTGTTTAGTTTTAAATGAAAGATATTTTTTGTTCAGAGTACAGAGTGCATCAGCAGAAGAGGATCACTGTTACATCCTATCCTGGCATTAATCTGACGGATATTGGGAATTTGAGTAGCAGGAGGAAAGTGGGCTGCTCTGGAAAAATTCTGACAGCACATGAAAGGAAGGGAGTAAAACGTCTGAAATCAGGAAGCTGGGGGATGGTCTTGATAAAGCCATGCTAAACTGCTAGTTGTTAGCTTGTGAGCTTTTCAGGTAAACTAGAATGTTGTTCTTGATGTTAAAAACATTTTAGTTCTGAACTAATTTAATTTATTGGAAGGGAACTATTCAATTATTTCAAATTTAAGGGAGAAAAGGAAACCTTGTTTTGAACTTAGTTCTTAGACTATCCCAATACAGGATTTGAGATGATAAAGACATATATCAATAAATTAATAAATTCAATCTCTAGAATTTGATTGTTACTAGTACCTAGATGTCGGGTGTATTCCCACAATGGCTTTCATATTTTGGATGCTGGAACATCACCTTTCAACAACTTCCAGAGATGTCTTTGAAAATTTTTGTTCTTTTTTTCTATGTTTGTAACCCTTGAGTTTCTCATAGAATATCTTGATGGAATGAACAAGAGTTCATGGAAAAATGTGATATGATTTTTCACAGATAAGCTGAATAGGAATCAAAAGGACTGAAAAAGATTATTGTAGTTGGGACTTTTACCAGAACATAGATAAATATGTGTATGTATAATATCAATGTCAAGGGCTATGAGTGTCTAAATTCTGGATATGATAAAGACATCATGTTTGTCAAGGCATGAGAAGAAGAGGTGATATCTGAAAGAGTGAGAAAATTGTGGCCTGGTTTCAGTACTGAAGATATTTTTAGCAAATTCCTTTAGGAGTTTTAAATTTGTGTCCTTATTTCTTCATTTCTTTCATACTTTAGATACCAAAATAGGCCTTTCTGTTCTGCAGTAACTAGAGTCAGTTCTTACAAAGGTGATTCAGTCATTTGCCAAGCTCATTTTCTCTGCTTTTAATACAAATTACATGATTTTATTAGTCACACAGTTGCATAAGGTTAATTTGAACACCAGAGTGGATTTGAACTCCAGATGATGTCCTGTCCCACTGAATAATTCTGATTTGATTTGTCCTTCCATGTCTTCTAGTGACAGTGTTTGAACTTTGTTCTGGAGGGGTATTTTACCAGTATAGTTCTTAAGAAAGTCTCATGCAAATGAGCAGTGTAGTCTATACTTCCCTATTCATGTTACAGAACTCATTTATTTCTGTGGTTGTGTACTTCTATGGACTCAGAAAGCTTCATGGGGCAAGTTTTTTGGTTTTTTTTTTTTTTTTTTTTTTGTTTGCAAGATAGTTAAGACATATCTTGCCTTTGGTTTACACAAAGACTTTGTAGGTAAGTTTTCATTTTTAAATACCTGTTTTTCTTGGGGTACTCCACAATCAAGCATAGGGTTTCTGGTTGTATTGTAAATATTTTCAACATTACCAAAACCAGTCATTGTGTTGAACCTAGTAGAAATCTGGAAGTTCTCAGCAATATGCAAAAATGGCAGACAGAATTCCAGTGCTGGAAAAGCAGATGTGTGAGCTCTATTGAATGAACTGTCCCTAACACCTTAGAGGAGGATGTGAACTCTTCTCTGCTCCCCCAAATCAGGCTCAATCCCTAGATATTCCAAAGACACTCTTTAGACCTGAGACTAATAAAAGGACACAAGCCTCCATAAGAGACTAAGTACTTTTTTTGGAGCTGTTCAAGTTGCATTGATCACAGCATCAGGAAAACACTGGAAGCTTCATCTTCAGCCTGAGGCTAAAAATATCTCTGATTGCCTTCATCTGGCTGAAACAGTTCTAATACCATAGCAAGAGGCTTGGAAGCTCCAAAGCAGTGAAGACAGAGATTCTTCTTTTTTTGGAAGCTCCATCCTCTCTTGTCTTTTTCTCACAACATTGAGGATTTCTGGGAGCAAGACTCTTACTCCTGGACACTTGGTTACCTGCTACTACATGGGTTTCCCGTGGTATGAGAGCGTGACTGTCCCAAAAGTCTTAGGGAAAAAAGTGGAAGACAGTAATGTACATACTGAATATCAGAGAAGCCTAGTAATAGAGGAAAAAGAGGTGTTTCTGGGATGGAAGTCCACTGTGTTCTATAGGGAGAGATTTTCCCTACTCTGTAATTTTTTCTCAGCAGTCTTGACTCTCCACCAGCTGCATCAAACCTTTTACAAACACCTCTCTGTGAACAAACACACCTATCCTGCTAAAATGGATATTTTCAATGGTGTTAATGGCAAACTAGATGAGCTGGGTTGTATCAAAAGGAGTTTATTGAAATAATTAGCTAACGTGAGGTCTTACCAGGTGGTAAGCCCTCAAGCATGTAGTAGTGGATTGTATTGCTTGAAACTGTCAAGTGAAACAGAGACTAGAAGGCCATGCTGCAGCAAGTGATGTATGAGATCATATAATAATACCTCTGAGAAATAGTAATAATAAGAGATAATAATCATAAGAGATTTTATCTTTTTGCGGAGAATGTGCAAAAATTAATGTGGGGACTGGGCCACCAGGAATAGGTGCTGCCCCTTTCCTGTCTTGCTGAATGTCATTCCATAAATTCCATAGCCAGACCTCTGGCAAATCCAAACTAACTTTTTATGGCGTAATTGTAATACCGTATAACCTGGATTGAGCATTTTTCTTGCCCAGCCTATTTTGTCTTTCCTTAAGTGGTGGGATTTGGTTAATATTTGAGTAACATGGGAGAAGGGAGAAGAAATTACTTTGTTATTAATGTCATCCAAAACAGATTGAAAGCAGAAAAATGTCCTGAATTCCCATAATTTTAATTTCATAGATCTATAGTTGAGCTACTTAAGACCACCCGAACATGCCCTGGCAAAACCTTTGTATTTTTCTACTATAAACTAAGCATAAATTCACTGGTAGATGACAGATTACTTCATATACCATGCAAGCAAGCCTAGACAATAGCTTTAGCCATGACTGATTGCCTTGCTGTAACCCACTTTATGTTAAATGTATTCTTGCTGTTCAATTCCACAACTGTAATTTTGTTCTTCTGCACCGCTCAGCCCTCTGTGGACTAACCAGGTTCCTTCAGTAATGATTTCTTTTCTATTGTATTGTTTTCTGCATAATCAAGTTGGTAGGTAGGGGTTTAGGTGACACAGCCATCTGTCAAGTTCATTTGCTCTGAAAATGCAAGAAATAATGGCCTCTACAACTTGGGGCTATCTGTTATAAAGGAAGAATATCAGCTTTTACCCTGCACCATCTTCTCATCTTTTCAAATTATCATTTTTTCTACTTTCTATATAAAATACATAAGGTTCTCTTGACATGACTGATTGGTGAAAAAGAAAGCTATCACATGTCCACCTTGTATTGCAATTTATGCAAGCAATCCAATTAAGGAGAAGCAGCTAACATCCAGACTAATATGCCTGTCGTGAAACTAAAGAGAATGCTGCAGACTGCTCTGCTCAAGTGTTATCACTGCTGGTTCTCTGACATGCTAACTGCTTTCTCCTTGAAGTTTGCATAATGTGTAAATGTTAGGGAGTTTGCATGCCACAAAGGAAAAGGAAAACAGTTATTTATTTTCCCTCCTCTAAAATAAAATGCTCATAATAATTCTTATAAGGAGCCTTTATCAAATTGTATCTTTCCGCCAAAATGACATGCACTTGGTAGGAAAGACATAAAAAGCTGCCTGTGCATTCTTAACCTTTTTCAGACACAGTGAAAGCCAGCTGGAATAATCCAGGTATTATTCCAGTTTTCTGTGTAAATGTATGAAGGGGGCAGAGTTGTTTATACAGGAGAACAACTTTTATCCAACGTCATGACAGCAGAGCTGGGAACATCCTTGTTGCTCTGGGTCAGAGGCACCTTTGCATTGGGCACATTTGAGATTGCCCCTCCTAAAATGCAGAATGACAATTGCTCATACTGAGCATAGACCTCAAATGGTGTGGTTAGAAACAAAACCATTTCCAGATGCCATTATATGGTGCTAGTGAAACATGAAATTTTCTGCTTTTATGAAAACATAATTATTAAGTGGAATGTCACACTTTTATCACACTTTTACCAAACCAATTCCCCCATCACCTGCCTCTTAGGGCTGCTGATGTGTGATAAGACTCTCTGCTGGATGAGAGATTCCCTGACAAGGGAACAATTGCTGTTGTTCACAGCAAGTCAAATAATGAACATGAACAGCAGGTGTAAAAAGTGATAAACCCATTAATGAAATTAGTTAGCATCAGTAGCCACCTACTGAATATTTCCAAAATATCAAATCCGTCTTAAATTGTAAGCAAAACATAGAAATACTGCAAAGAAGCTACTCTGCTCTGTCCCATGATGTAGAATTTGGTGTCCCTTGTATCAGTGCTGTGTAACACATTTAATGCAGAATTGAAAATTTTTCTTCAAGTTATCCATAGCATTCTATAAACGGTGCTCTGTCATTGTCCCAGAAGCTGGGCATGAAAAGCCATGCTCATCCCATAAAGAATTAATTGTTCTATCCAAGCTTACCTCTAATTCAAATTTCATGTGCTGCTTTGGCACAGAATAATACTTTCTGGACCATATGTTTAATATATGGGGTTTTTTCTTGGGATGTATTTTAATTCCATCTCCACCTGGGACCAGCCACGGTGCCTCAGAGGTGGTGTTGTTTTTCTGGAAATCATTACCACTGGCTGAGCAAAAAGGCAGGTACCTGACTTAATGCCATGCTTTATTACTGTCTTCTGGATTTTGAGGTATAATCTTACAGAATATGAAGTAGTCACAAGTCAGTTCACAGGTGGAATGAATGCCCATTATTTCAGTGTTAAATGAATAAACCTGGGAATAAAAAAACATCAGCACCACATGTAAGTATCTTAAATCTCCCATGAGTTCTTTTTGTCTGTCACTTGCTTGTAAACCTTTCAAAGGTGCTTATACTATTTATATGGTAGACCCTATCACATTATTCCTATTGAACAGAATTTCAGGTTGAAGATGCCTTCTCAAATTTTACAGTTTAGGCTTTAAGTATTTGGAGAAAAACAACATGTGATATAACATTGCTAAAATGAAAATGATAATTATGTGAAAAGTGTAAACCTCATCTTTATTTGTGCACCATGAAACACACACACACATATCAAGAGACACACAGCTCCCATGTAATAGAGTTATACTCTGTGAAATTCAAACTAGCTATAAACAAGTGCACGTCCTGTCAGAATTTCTTTGATCTTGGTTATTAAATGAATCTTAAAAACAGAGAAAATAGACCTGGACTTCAAGAGATGCAAACTACATCTGGGCTAAAACTGGCACAGAAAAAATAGAACCAAGTGTTAAAATACTGCAAGGAAAATTATGATGCCTACAGAACAAATGCCATTTTCATAGAGAGTGTGCTAGGCTGCTCACACAAACATGACTGGCTTTAAAGCTTTCAGTGGGGATTTTTAAGAAGCATGAACAGCTAGTTGAAAGAGCAATAAGAGAATGACTAAGTAATTCTGGATTAGTTGTCTGGGAATTGTTTGTTTGGGAATAGTTGGTAGAGTTCTATAACACAGAAAACATAATGCCCAAGAATCAGCAAGCATCTGAGGATGAGAATTCACACCATCATCAACTTGCCTTCAGGTGCTTTGGGTATATTTTTTTGCAGGGTCAGGTGAAAGAAGTAGAAATAGGACCAGCAAGTTCCAGTTGTGGTGTGAAGCAGCAGGGATACAGAGCTGCACAGATGGATATAGGCTGTCCAAAAACACCAAGGCCTTTCCACTCCCAGTGAAAACAATCCTTTTCCTGGCCTCTGTGACCACAAAGCTCAGCCTGGCTGTTCAAGTTATTTGCTCTTTCACAG
Organism: Melospiza georgiana; assembly: GCF_028018845.1. NCBI lineage: Eukaryota > Metazoa > Chordata > Aves > Passeriformes > Passerellidae > Melospiza > Melospiza georgiana. The sequence continues at coordinate 92,053,477 of NC_080430.1, read as the reverse complement.
GTAAAATTGCATTCCTAATCTCAGACTATTTCTTTTCAGAGTGCTAAATGGGCTTTGCTGAAGACCACAGATGTGGGCTTTGACTTTTTACGTTATGTAATTCAGAAATCTTTGCTCCCTGTTTTATGCAGAATTCAATTTAGGTATATATATAGTATAGTTGCACTAAAGAACCACATTCTAAAACACAGCATTCAGAATTACTTAAAATGGTTTGTTGTACTATTAATACCTCATCTGGATTTCAGTGCACCATCATTTTCTCAGTATTAATTAAGATAAATTATTGAGATAGATGGTTTATTAGATGACAAAGTTTTTACTGTGATAGATACCCCACAACTAAGAAAGTGAAATCTGCAAAATAGAAGGCTTTTTAAAGGGATGGGATTTCTGAGAAAGTGATGAGAGTCTTCCTGAAAAAACCTTTTTTTTTTCAGCACATCTTAGTTGAGCATGTGCAATCACTTATTCCTTCTGATACTGCTGGTTCTATGAAGTATTTATCTGCCAAACCCAGGTCTAATCTAGACAATTATTAATACTGGATGTTGTATATATCCCTAGTAGATAGAACAGATCCACAAATTCAAGTTGTGATTATTAGAATTATAATTTTAAAGAAGATTAAACCTAGAAAGAATTTAAAAGCTTATGATAACTACATTCTCTAGCCAGCAGCTGGTACCAGATTTAAGGTGCATAAGTTTTTAACATATTTTTTCTTTTTAGGTAGAATACATACCGTTCCCCCACCAATATCTAAAAACTTTAGGCAAATTCATCTTCAAATATTTAATGCAAACATGACTCCTAAAGTGTATGCTAATGTTTTCCTGGGACCTCAAAAAGCAATTATAAACGTTGTAATAATTAATACCAGTATACCATTTATGCCATTTGTACTGTAACATTTATACCAGTAACCATTTATACCATCATCAGCTCTAGTCTAACAGCTGTTTTATTTTATTATCTTTTAGTAGACATAAATCTAATCTTTACTAATAACACACATTCAGTGGTATAATTACCACATGCCAGTTTGATGTCCCATTAGAATTTCTGAAGTGAAATGAAGCAACCCAAGGTAAACTGTGTTGAGCAAGTCTGACCACATAAAATATATATTTTGAAATAATTAAATTCAGTTAAACCCCAATCCAGTGCTGTAAACAAAGAAAAACCTTGTTGCTCACATCTGTTCTTAGAGGGGTGCTTAGGGCCTATGGGACAAAAAAATATAGCTGGGTGAGATCTAGATCTTATGTTACAGAGAAAAATATTCTTTTCTTTTTTTTTCCTATAATGAAATGGAAACATATTGTTAAATATTTTCTTTTAAAATGATTGAAATATATTGCTTCAGACTTATTTTTTTAATAATATGATATGACATAAAATAAAGGCAATGAAATAGAAATAATTTTAAAATGGCAAATTTCACTTCCAAAATAATGTATTTCAAAGTCAGTTTTAATTTTTTTTAAATGCAGTATGTCATGAAGAAAAATATTTCCATGAAACACAATCTTTTGATGAATTTGTAAATAGGACTCACAGAGTTTGCTGTTCAGAGTTTTAAATTTTCATTAAAATCTCAAAAGAGAAACTTTTGTCATTTTTTATGCATTGATACAAAAAAAGATTTTTCTAACTACGTGTTGTGGGAAGTAATAATTTTGATCAGTTTTATTTGAAACTTAGTACCTTGTGACCCTCTGCACAGTTTTGTCCCTAGCATAAAAGTAATTTCTAAAAATGATAAGCTGTGTTTTGCATCTGTGACCCACCCTCAAAGAATTGTCTCAGTGGGTTTTAGAATTATGCTCTGAACGGCAGATATGTGGGCAAATTTTAACATTTCAAGAGTGATATTCAAGAATTGTTAGGATTGGAAGGGTTGTTAAAGGTTGGAATTCATCCAATTCCACCCCCACTGCCGTGTGAAGAGATACCTTCCATGAAACCAGGTTGCTCAAAGGCCCATCCATGCTGGCCCTGAACAATTCCAGGGATGGGGCAACCACAACTTCTCTGAGCAACACGTTTCATGGTTTTCTAAAGAGGAGACCAAGTTTATTGGCAGACCCTGAATGTATTTCAGCATGCCCTTCTGCTTGAGAGGGAAGGTGTAACTGGTCACTGGTGGCATTTTTGCTTCTGTGCAAGACGGCAGCTCCTGGCTCCGTTTATTTCAGAATGTAGTGAGGACCAGGAAATGGGATCTGCTGCCATTCTCAGGAAGTTGTGGCTTCCTGCCCAGTTGTGTTCAACAAAATATCTGTGTGAGATTTCTGGATCGGGTTGTGGATACAACACCTCAGGTCTGGTTTCATGGTACCTCAGTTGGGAAAAGCAGAATCTGAGATTTTCCATGTTAAGTACTCTTTTCTCAGATATATGATTAGCAATGTTATAAAGCCTCTCAGATTTATAAAATGGATGACTCTGTCTCAAAGAACCAGGCCTTCAGAAACCAAATTTTTATCATGTCCAGAAATGGGTAATTTTGAAGACTGCGAATAACACTTCTCTGTCAATTCAGAATTTCAAGCCCAGCCACTCTAGGTTAAATCTAAAGAGATGGTAAAAAAAAACCAAAAAAAAAAAAAAAATCCAAAAAAACACCTGAATTAATTTTGGGGAAGGGTTGCAAAGTTTTCCTTCAATCTTTCTATGAAAATTCAGCTAATGCCAAATAAGCATGATGAAAAATAATAACACTAATTCAACAGCATCAAAAAAAACCCCAAAACACAAATGTGTTATGGAGTTTTGACAGTTTCATTGCTGGTTCTATATCTATGTATATGACAGCTTAGATCCTCTAATCAACAGGTCTCAAACATATATGGTAACTTTAATATAAATTTCCCCTTTTGTCACAATTTTTATGCCCTTTTTTAAAATTGCAACAGCTTTATATTTCTCTTCAGTACTTTATTTCCTGAAGCAGTCTTTAATTTTCCTTTCTACAAAATGGGTATTTTTGCAAGAAAGTATTGTATAGTTTACAGTTTTAAAAAAGAAAGGAGAAATAGTGAGAAAGGAAAAAGACAAATTCTACAGACTTCCAAATAAAATTTACTCTCTGACAGTTATTAAAGATCCTGGTTGAAACTCCTACCTGTGATAATCTGATATCCTAAGCTAAGATGCTTTTTAATGTCCTGTGTGATTTATTTGTAAGAAACTTGTTTTCTGATGTTTGACTATTAAAATGCAATGTTATTTTGGTGTCACCATTCAAAATTTTCCAGATGAAAGCAGGAACAAAACATAACATTTCAGACTGTTTGCAAAATGTCATTTCACCAAACCCATATCAAGAAAAAAAAAAAAGCAATTCATTATCAATGTTCCCATTTAGACAAAATAAAGAAAGTGTTCCTTTCTTTAAAGGAACACTTAACAGAATAATGAACAATATGGTAAGCAAGGTTTGTTCCCTGACATTCCTTTCTAAAGTACACTTCTATCTCCTTTTAATTTGGACACAACTTCTTTGCACTGAAGTTTTCCATACCATGTACCTGATTTTTTCTAATCTGTTTTTATTTAAACTAGGTTTGTCAGTTTAGGTTCTTTTTTTCACTGTTAAAATTACCAGCATCCTTCCTTTCAGATGTTTTAGCAGCTTTGTGCTTTGGAAAATGGCTGGAGAGCAAATTCATCTTGAATTAAGTGAATTCAGATAGATAAGATGCCATAAATAGCATATTTTAAATCTTAAATAAATTGTATTTTTCAGGTTGATGACATCTCATTTGATCAAATAATGTTCTTCCTCCCCACAACTTGGAATGCTGAGCATGTTATGCAAAAATATCCCCACAGAAAAAACCTATAAATTTGCTACTGGTGTCTATGGGGTGAAGTGGTGTTGGAAGACAGACTGAGTTGAAGAAATCTACTTACCTCTTCTGTGAATGCTAAGGATTTACCATACTAAACCATGATAGAGGGGAGAAGACCAAAAAGGCGAAGATTGCACACCTGTGAAGGAAAATTTGACTAATGTTGGAAGGCAACTGTCCAGGAAAATAAAAGGGAATATTGAGGGAAGAATGAGACCAAGAGTGGTGGTATGCCAGACATAACAGGAATAGAGTAGGCAAGCTGGAATTAGAAAAAAAGGGAAATTAATTGCAAGGCATTTAGTAGAGAATACTGAGATCCCATTGCTAAAGGGAACAGAAGACGACTGCTTGTTAAAGTGAGTACTGTGAGAAGGCATAAAGATGGTGGTAGTAAAGTTTAGAAAAAAAATGAATGCAGGTAGTTATAATTAGAAAATCTGAAGAGTGGAAGAAACAGCATATCCAGAAGATAACAAAAAGCCAAAGCAGATAAGATATAAATACAGAGTTTCGTAAATGAGTTTTGTAATAATGAATTTCATAATAATGAATCCGAAAATTAAAGGATAGGGCAGAAGAACAGAGAAATCTGTTTTTCTGCCCTATGCTTCAATTTTTGGATTAAAGAATAAATCCAAGGCTACTACTGTGTAGATTCCTTTAAACCTTGGAAAAACATGCTTGTTCCTTCCCATCAGATAACTGGAAACCATGCAAGAGGGAGAGAGGTGTTCATAAAGTTTATCCACCTGTAAAATTTCAAAGTGTCACCATTAGTTAATCTATCAGCCCAAGATATTGCAGTCTGTGTTGGGAATTTAATCCTTCCTGCTAGCAGACCACTTTATGGCTTTTGTTGCTTTAAATCTAGGAAATTACAGGAAATATATTTAGAGAAAGGATACATACCTAGTTCTGATAATTCCTAGTCTTGGGGTAGTTAACCTGCAAGGACTCAATAGAAATGGTGTTGTGGGCTTATCTGCATGCGACAACTATAGATACTTAGCAATAAATTTCAAGGCTTTTCATGTACTATTTATTATGGAAGGATTCTGCCAAAATATGTTATCACAGACCTCTCTTTACATCCGTCATTCCCTGCTGCTCATGCAACCCATGATTTACACTGTTTTTTCAGTACAATATTCAAATTTCAAATTAATTTTTCTTTGCTAGAAGCTGAGACCTACATAATAGGTAAGCCTCCTAGAAGGAGGGAATAATCAACCTGTATGGCTCATGTTTGCCTTTTATATCAATTATTTAGTAAGGGAGTAATTTAAATGGAAAATTTTCATGATTCACATAGTTACATGCTTATGGAAAATATGAAAAATGCATTGTCACAAAGAGCTTTGTGAATGTTATCATAATAATGGCAGGAAGGGAACCCTAATCTAAGCCTAGAAAAGATCTAATAGATCACATCATATATTTGTGGGAGAGAAATATTTGCTGTGAATGGATTGACAAATTTTTAGTTTTTTATAGAACAGGAGGATAACACAATTCTGATTGTAGGGCCCCTGAGAATATCTATTTTTGTTCAGTGAGAAAAATCAATAACCCTTTTTTGGAAGGATTGAGACATAGAATAACATCTTTTGTTTTTGTACAACAGTGTTGTTATACCATGAAAACATGCCAAAAAGTCTTGGGGAGAGAGGCAGAATCTATTAAGAAAAGCATTCATTTCTCTTTAATATTGGCATAACTTCCATAGCAAAAGATGCAAAATTGTCAAATTATTTTATTTTCCTCACAAATTTACTTGAAGTTGGGTCATACCCAAATAACCTGGTAATCTCCCACCTGTAGAGCATTAATATAGTGTATAGAACAGCAGATTTATGACTTGTTCCAAAGACAAGCATGAAACTATATCTTTTCCTTTTACTGAGAGGGCCTCTGCATGAGATGAACTAATACATTACTGTAGCCTAACACACTTGTTAGTATTTTCCCTTCCTGAATTAAAAAATTGAATTATGTACACTCAGTCTAGTTACTGAACCTGTAAAGTTTATTAAAGTTTATCGACCATGTGTATACACTTCAGGATTTAGGTTCAATTGCTTCTTTCAAGCTGCAACATTGAATTAAGATGCAGTGCCTTGCTGTGGCTCTCATGGACTCCAACTGAGCTACAGGTAGCAAAAGTCTCCTTCAATTAGACATAATCATCACTCACAGTCAATAATTGTGCTAAAGGCTGCTTTCAAATCTGTGAGGGATTCGCATTTAATGTACTGATTCAGCTTGTCTGAGCCAAATTCACTGTGTACTGAAACCAAAGCAATTTAGTTCTTGCCTACGGCCCTTTTGGCAGTTCATCTAGTACTGAGCACTGTAAGGACTGTGAGATACAATTTAATCTGAGACATCTGTGCACAGACAGGACCTTTTCTGTAACACAGAAAGACTAAGTAATGGCTAAGCTGTAGTTTTATGTGAAGAACCAAGTCTTATCTCTCCTCTGAAAAATAAAGCATTTAAGATATAGTAGAAAGCCAAATGAAAAACGAAAAGAAAAAAAAAAAAAGAAAGAAAAAAGGAATAAAAAAATCCTTGGATTTATGAAATGCACACTGAGTCTACTAACAGCTTTCCTTGCTCCTAACCACATAAAGCACTTGAGCTGTGATCCTTGGATTAACCATTTAAAGATATTATACTTATCGTCAGCTGCAGCTGACTGGAAAGATCTTTATTAAATATGAAAGAAAGGCTCACTGCTTGTGATTTTTGTAAAAATATCTAAATTTTCACTGTACGTATTTTTTACTTTTGGCTTATGATATTATTGGGGAAAGTGCTGTAATATTTATCTCTTGTATCATCCTGCTGTTAGAGGCTTGATATTTCCCAGAAAGGCTTAAAAGTCCTGTACTATATACAATATTGCATAGGAAATTTTAATGATAGTGAACCAGGTGCTGATAGTGTATGCCAAGTTTTGCTGACTTAAACCAGGTTTGCACCTTGAGTTTGCACTCAAGTATTGTGTGATCTCTTCTTGTCATTTTTCTTCGATAATGGAAAAGTTCTTTATGATGAAAGAGCTATTCTTGGTATTTCTTCAAAACCACTAGCAAAACACTTTTGTTTATATGAAAGCAAGTCAGGGAGTGGGCTGGAAAGGTGAAGAAAGCTCTGTGGTATTCACCAGTTACTGTCTTGTAGTAGGCCCTGCTTTTGTGGAGCAGGAGTCAACATCTTCCTTGATCAATACCCGTTTGGCAAAAAAATGGCTAAGAAGGTGAAGTCATATCCCAGAAAATAGTGAAAACATACAGTATAAAACCTTGGCTTGTCAAATCTAATTGTGGTAGAGGCTCTGAATTATTAGAGATGCTGCAAAATGCAACTGCAATTTCTTTAAGTGAGGTTATGTCCATCAGGTCTTCAAATCTGTTACAAAATATTATCTGAGATTTGCATTGTTGGTCAAGATATGAAGGTTTCAGTGGAATCAGAATTTCCTTTTTTGATTTCCTGCAACAAACAAAGCAGTTCATTGGCTTCTTTGCATGTTATTTGGTATATCTACATGAGTTATGAGTCATACAGTGTGAAGACTACAGTACCTGGGCATCTAACATAGATTTCTGAATATAGTAAACTGCAAGGATAGCATACTGTAACATCTGGAATTATATCTGTATGCCTACCAACATGATCCATTAAATTTGGGAAAATGTTTATCATAGATACACTATCAGCATAGATGCCATATGTAAAGAATAGACACAGAACAGAATGTCAACCCAGAATTTCTCTATTAAATGTTTCAGCTACCAACCTTCAGATTTATAATTGTTTTTCCCCTTGCCTCCATCTGGCTCTGAATTTTGCACTGCTGGCAGCTTGGATGCCAAGTAGAAGAGGAGATCATTCTGCCATTCTGTAGCTGGCTTCTGCCTTGAGGAGTCCTGAAAGGCCACAGCATGTGTGGCTGTGGATAAACATTTTACATGTCCTCCTTATTAGAGGAGTTTTGTTCACTTAACAGAAAGAAGAAAACCCACATTCCACAGCTACACAAAATGGTGTTTATGTTCCTTTCTTGGGTCTGAACTTTAGTGCCTTGTGGCAGGCAGTGGCTTTCTGTTCTTTATACTAGCTGATGGTGACATAATGGATACCTTATTCATGGCTAGACCTGCTGCATATTAAATACTTATATTGTTCTTGCTACTTGTTTTGATTGCATTACAAATTTCTTACAAGGAGAACATGAAAGAATAAAAAAACTTACTTGTCTCCCCTGATTCAATGAAGGCTGAAAAAGATTATATTTCTCTCTGTGTTTTCATTGTCCTGTTTTATTAATCAGGGCAGAAATAAATCAGGGACAGAAGAGAGATTTTTTTTAAAGCTAAACAATGACCACTATTAGCTCATGAATGAATTGCCCTAAGAAAATGCAGGTTGGAATTATAAGAAAGACCATCAAGGGTGTACAATTCTAAGTCAGCCTTTAAAATGGTATAAGAAAACCACCCTTAAACCCAGTTTGGAATAATCTTAAATGGACATTTGAAAGATTATATAAATGCACAACACAGAAGTCTCATCTTAAGGACAGAAAGACAGCTTTTCACTCAGAAGATCCATTCCAATCCTACGTTCCCAGAAGTGAATTCCACAAGCGCTGCCTTGCAAAGCTGAAGTTCCAGCAGATTATTTACACCCAGTAAATTAATGCAATATTACCTAGGGGCTTCTGACTTCCTAATTTTTTTTGCAAAATTCTTTTGAGTCCCCTTGCAAAGGACACAGTGACTGGTTGAAAGGTATTGCATGCACAAGATGTTTCAATGTCCATTATTAACTTCATTTTTCTTAATATGCATCTTATTAATGTAGCTGTAACGTGTAACCTTTAGGTGATTCATAGGGCAGTTAGTGACCAGGTGGACAGATTGAGTCCTTGAGGTAAAAGTAGTAATTTTTAATGTTTCAGCCAGCTGGAGATTATAAACAGTACAAGCTAATAAAGCATTTGTTAAAAAAAAAGTTCCTAGTGCACAGCAACTTTCCCTTCCTTTTTATTTGCAATATTAACTAGAAATTCCATATTAAAGTAAAAAAATCCAAATATATCAACTAATTGTGTCAGTAACATCTGCCATATCAGACAAGCTTCTGAACATATGAAATTTCCTGTTGCAGTTAGCTTGTATTGTCTCATTTTTGACATCTTATATTGTTTTCATTTCTAGAATCTTATTGTATTTTGAGTCTGTTATTATGACTGCTATAATATTTAACAGGTAGGTTTTACATGGCTTGGCTTGGAATACCATGGCAACAATAGATATGATGCAGTCCACATTCACCTCCGTGTTTTCAAATGATGAAAAAGTTTCAGTACAGAAAAGAAAATTTCAGATTCAATTATGCAAATTTTTAATGTCAGTAATTCCATTTTCAGATGTGAAAATTATAAATTATTCTATTCCATTGTAAAAAAGAAAGGATAAAGGTGGAAAAATTCTAGGGGAAAATACTCATTGAACAGTTTATTCAGATAATATATATATTTGTAGAGTAATATGTTCAATAAATGGTATTATACCCATAATAAATCTAGTCAAATACAGAGAAGAAAAGTAATTGAATAATTTATTCAATGAAAGATGACAAAAGTCACTGAATAATGTATTCACTGAACAGTACTTAGCTCTATTTTTTACTTAAAATATGTAGAGAAATATTTCAATATGTTAAGGTCTGTCTTTCATCCTGCTTTACCCTGAAAATCAACACAATTTTGAATTTAAAAAAACTGAAGTGCTAGTGAGAAGAAATATTTCAAAGCTTCTTTGAGTTTGGCTTTCTTTTCCATGTGTTCTCCAGAAATTTTAGTGATACTTAGTTATCAAAAATGTCTGTCATCCTTCAAAATCCATTCTCAACTTTATGAAATGTTACATAACAACCTCATTAAAACCATAGTCCTGACATATATTGTTTCTAATAACAAATAAACAAAAAATGTCTTCTTAAATACTTATAAACACAAATCTCCACGTCCTGTTCATGCTGACACTGCACAAATCCTTATATTCCAACTACATAAAGATAATATTGCTTTCTGCAAAGGCAAATTCAAGTGCAAAATTCAGTGTGTTCAAAGAAACCCATTGGATGCTAAATGTTAATCTCTCCTATGGTCCCCAAATATTCTCATCTCTAGCAAGAGAAAACGCAATGTCAGGCAGACACTTAGAGCTTAAGGAAGGAAAGATAGACGGGGCATGCCATGGGTCAATAATGGATGCTGTTATCAGACAAGTGGGTCACAAACATTCTCTTGAAGATATTAAACTAATTCTACATGAGAAGTGACTAGTTCACTGATAATTAGCTGCATTTTTATGATGCATATAATTTCCGTGATGCCACAACATTTGTGCTAACACTATCAAAAAGATGATAAAGATGAAAGTAGCTAACCTTCAGGTTAACTCTAATTGGAATACCCTTAAATTAGGGGAAATGACATCTAACTTTAATGTGCAGTAACACACTTATCTTTTCGGTCAGCTCCTGCTAATTTGTTTGTGTACTGTAAGTATCAGTCATTTTTTAATTCTCTTGTGTGTTGCATGCTGTACCCTTTACCTTTTGGATGAAGTTTAATATCCAAACTTCTCATTCTTAATGAAAAAATTATATTTTAATTGCTCACTGTTTTATCTCTGTCTGACTTTTCTCCATTGGCATCTCCAGTCAGGAACCCCAGACCTATCTGCAATATGCTTTGTATTTAATGATTCACCATGTGTATTTTATCTATTTGCATAGCAGTTAAGGATACAAGTTTTTCAGGACTTCAGTAGCAAAGATAGGCCAAACGAAATGGAGAAACATGACACGAGCTGACTTATTTCTAGACAAGAGGAAAAGATCAATTCTGAAACAAGTTTCATTATCCAGTGATGCAGCAATCAGCAGTGGAGAGAGAGTGATGTGTTGTCTGCTCGCCCTTCTCAGGTGAAATCACTGTTGAATCTTATTAGGATTTCTTATGGCATGATCAATTCATAAAATGAAGAAATCCCACTCAGGAGTAGAATTCATCTCAGCTAACTTTCATTGTCCATAGGTTAGAAGGGTATTTGGTCTAATTTGGTCTAAGGATTCATTATCAGCAATTAAAAGACACAGAAAAGGATCACAGGCTACACTTAATGTTCAGCTCTCTAGTCCTTGTTCTAAAATTGCAGGAATTTGACCTAAAGTTCTAACTGCTGAACAACCATTCATTGCATAAAACTCTACTATACTCCATAACTAGCACTGCTGGAAAACTTTCCTGTTACAAGAGACATCTGGAGAAGGTAAGACTTAGGTAGACCAGTCACTCTTAGGGCTGAAAAACTGGGTACTCTACTGAACAAAACAATTTTTTTTTTAACCCAGGGATGGCAAAAAAATCCAGGTAAATAATCCTTTTGTTGACTCAGTCTTCAAAAGAAAGACCAGCTATCCTCAGGGCAGCCTGAGCAAGTAGCCTCAATTCCCTGAGCTGGTAGAGAGGGACAGGGAACAGACTAGAGCCCCTCCTATACAGTTCTGGGCTTCTCACTTCAGAGACATTGAGGTGCTGATGCATGTTCCGAGAAGATCAGTGAAGCTGGGGATGGGTCTTGAGAGTAAATCATAGCAGGGATGTCTGGGGGTTGTTTAACCTGAAGAAGAGGAGGTTCAGGAGAGGTCTTGTCACTCTCTACAACTGCCTGAAAGTGTGGTAAGGTGGGGTTTGGCTTCTTCTGCCACACAGCTAGCAACAACAGGCCTCTGCACCAGGAGATGTTCAGATAGAATCAGAAAGAATTTTTTCACTGAAAAGGTTGTTAAGCACTGGAATCCCCAAGAAACTGGTGGAGCTGCCATTCTAGGAAGTGTTCAAGAAATGACTGGATGGGGCACTTAGTACTGTGGTTTAGTCAACATGGTGGTGTTCAGTCAGAGGTTGGAATTGATGATTTGTGGGGTCTTTTCCAATCTTAATGATTCTGTGGTTCTATGAAATGGGAAATAAGGTGCCTTATGCTATCTCCTGTGATAAACAAAATATTTGTGTTTCACAATCGTAATCTACCATCTTTTTCTAGCGTGACATAGCTTCTCAAAATTTTGAAATTATTCCATGTGTAAGTAAAAGTAAATGTTGAAATTTCTCATATTACTCTACAGCAAGGTGATTTACATTTTCAGCTCATGCCATTATTAACATGTTGCTGGAGGGAATATAAATATTTTCCATGTAAATATATAAAAATCTCTCCCATTTCCTTTATGAAAGTCACAAAAAGATTAGCAAGTAGCTAGTTTAAGTGGTCTGGAAGACTCAGCAGGAATGGGAGTCTGTGTTATTCAGGTGGGGTCTGATGGGCAAGTGATGCTGTCTGTTATGAGAAATAGTCATGTCATGACACAATACCACTGATGTATCGGAGTTGTCATTCCAATTCACATTTCCTGAATATGCAAACTGCAACTGTTAAGTAATTTAATATTATTCTGTTGTTTAGTCCTCCTGGGACAAAAGAAAGAAATCATTAACTTAGAGTATTTATATATAGTTTTCCCTATAAGAAACATTATTGTTTCATGAATATTTATGTGAATACACTTATATATATATATGCTTACATAAGATTTATTCTGAATATATATATACATATGCATGTATGTATAAATTATTCTGAATGAAAAAGACACAGGAAACTGCCCCTTAGAAAATTAAAACCAGTGTTTTCACACATTGAGTCATTGAATATTACTTCTGTAATTACAGGCCCAAATTGCATTTTGTTAGAGGAAAAAAAAACCAAGCAATTATCTAAGTTGAACCTTGTGTTGTTAAGCCTAGACTTGGGCAAAACTGGGGTTTCTATTTTTAATTTTAAATACATCTGAGACTATGTAACATTTTTGCTATGATTTTGGAAATCCTAACAAGGTGTCTGCCAATCACTTGACAAATTCCATGCTGTTGTTCTCCTAAAAAAAAATTGAATGGAGGTCCTGCTGAGAATGGCAACTGCTTATGCATGTGTTTGAACACCCGGTGTAAACTGTGATCCTCTGTGTTCAAAGCTCCACAATGTTTGTCTAATCTGATGCTGTTCTTCCCAAAAGGAGTGTACTGTTAACATCTCATAGATACGGAAGAGATAAGATTCAAAAAAAACAAAGGATTATAGCTACACCTGTACTTCAGTTCGCTGACTCCTTGGATTACATCATATTGCAAGAAAAGGTCATCAGAACCTGGCATGCATTGTGATGCTGGGAAACATTGCTGACTTCATTTCATGTCTAAAAATGTGTTGCAAAAAGAAGCACTTAATATTAAGCAATGAAAGGGAAACCATTCCCAGTATATATATTCAGTTTATGTAAGCTGATAAATACATATTGCAGCCTGGTTTTCAATTTCAAAAATGAATGAGAGATTAATTCATAAATAAATATCCCCATATTTTCTATTTAAAAGGTAAAGATGTGTTAGATGTGTCCATTCAGTTGAGCTTATCAGTGCATATGGTCATAGAAATGTTCAAAGTTTTCAGAAAACATAATTGCTATGCAGTAGAAACAATTTTCCGGCACATCTACCTGCAATACTACTTTTGAAATAAAATATATTGGAAACTAATTATTATGAATAAATGGTATCACTTGCTGAATTGTCAGTGCTTGCCCTTTATAAATCATGATGTTACTAAATGTGTCACAAGGCAGAGAATACAAGGCTGTACTTTATCACTAGCTCAATAGTGAGACAACACAGTTATTAACCATGCCTATTGTTTTCCAAGCATGAGATTCTACAGCTTTAACAAGATTTGGTTGTTTAACCATTAACTAAGTACATTTGAAAATAAATTATTGTAATAATTGTGGACCTTTGCTATGCAGTGTGACTTATTTCTTATCTGTATTAGAACCACTTCCTCTTGTTCTCATTAAAATATTTTATTTATAGCAGTCATTCTTATAAAAATTCTGAAATTATTTATTACAGTGGATAAGAAAGCAAGCAAGGCACTGAAATTTTACCAAAGATTTTTGACTGACATTGATAAATACATAAAGATAATAAATGTTGGACTTAATCTACCAAAATAGTCACTGTTATTAGCTATTGGCCTAGCTTAATATTTTTTTCTGAAAGTTACGTGTTCTTCTGGTATTATCAAGTTTTGTAAGCAAAACATGGGCACAGTATGCATTTTTTTATGTGAACCATAGTAATTACTTACTCAGTAATTAAGACTATTTGCAAAGAGTAAGACATGTTTAAAGAAGCATTTATACAGTATGTATCTCTTTATGCCACATCTCGATGGTAGTTCTTACTTGTGTAGCATCCTGATATGCTTTGCATCTTCCATGCAGGTATTTGCAAAGGTTCCATTGGAAAACAATTAATTCAATTGTAAAAAGGAGTATATTACGTATTTTGGGTTTCTTATGAACCTACTTAATCAACACATAATAGGAACATAAGTAATGTGTTAATGTAAATCATGCCTACTTTGCTATCAATCTATGTCTAAATTAGTTTCATCATCTTAGCTTTAATAAAATCATGACTGATTAAGTTTGTTTATCAAATTTTACCTCAATGTTTGTTCATGTAATCCCTCTAAAGTTTGAATAGTTCCTTAAAACGTGTAACTTCACTGCAGAATCAGGATAGAATTAATTTATTTAAAGTGTGAGAAGTTCCTCATCTTTATAACTGGAGGTTCAGTGAAAAGTAGCGTGGATATTTTTGATCTGTATGAAAAAATAGTTTAAGGCAGACATACTTCTGATTCTGAGCTTTCCTCCCTGTCCCTTAGTGTCTCTTGCAAAGCCAGAAGCTAGACTAGCTTGAGGTGACACTGGGAATACAGATGATATATCGTGCTCGCCTAGGGTACCACTATTTGTATTCCCTAACACAGCTGGAAATGTCTTACTTGTCAGTCAAGTTCTTAAAACATTCTTTTCTGATTTCTCACCATCAGCATCTCAGTTAAGCTTGATAATAGTAATATTAAAGATATAGAAACAGATTGAATTTCTTGTGAACAAAGATGTAATCAGAATTAAAAAACATGCCTGATAGAAACAAAAAAGGAACTCACTATCCCATCTCATTAATAAATCAACTGTATTGTCTCATTGGTTCAGTTATTTTTTGGATTTTTTTTTAAATTTATTTCCCTGGTAGCACTGGCTTCAGAGAGCCTACCTGCACAATAAACTAGCAGGAGAATAAAGAATGATGAGAAAAAAACCCCACTACTTTATTTACATGTTGTGTAAAATTCAAGAGACAAAAATATTCTAATTTTTATACCTATCAGTACTTAGAAAGCATAATACACCAATAATTGTCACAGCAGTGGTATCTCAAGAAGTTGAAAGGTTATTGCTTTTGCCTACAGTTAATATATCTGGTATTTATGCCACACATTGCAGCTGCTTGAATTTGAATCTCCAAAGTACTCTGGCCTAGATAACAGCAATTTTATATGCATTTATAGCAATATAAATGAATACTTTCTTGGTGTTCTATAAGAGGATCAAAACTTCATGTGCAAACCATTATTAATACTCTTACTTTTCTTTCTTATACTAATCCAGATCACAACTATAAGAATATGATTTGAATATGATTACAACTATAAGATTTTCTTTTAGATATTTCATCTTGTAGATATGGGCTTATTGTGAAATAAGTTGAAAGCCTTAATTGGCAAATCAAGACATTTCACCATGTACATCCACTTATTCATGTTTAGCTTCTGATTAAATCTCTGTGATAGGCTTTACCCAATGTGTAGAATGACGTTCAGTTGAATTTTATTGTTGTGTCCTGCTTCACACAGGATAGCTTCATACGTAGCTATAAATGTAACCATCACATTTACCTGGCTTCCTAGGATTATTTTAAGATTACCAAAGACATGTTTAGTCCAAATTTTGGGCAGACTGGACAATATCAGATAGCTATCTCTGAATTCAGAATTTCAGGAATGAACATGAACACGTTTTAGCATATATGAAATATAACAACAACAGCAATGATAACAATCAGCAGAAGAAGTTCAAACATAATTTCCTTCAGGCATCCTTTTCATGCTTAAATGGCCAGTAAATACAAGATCAATCATATGTTTCATAGTTCTAGTAGTCCCAATAAATAAGTTAGTATCATATAATTCCTACCTTGTGATGATCTTGAGAAAACACTAGCAGAAAAATGTCGCAATTTCTACTTGTTTTGTAGTACATATCTTAATTTATAACATTTCAGTAACATCATATCTTTATAAGATGATCCCCAGAATTTAGTTACTCTGTGTTTCTAGTCTGTTTTTTATTGAGCTGATAAAACAAACAAACAAACAAAAAAACCACAAAGTCCAGCTATCATCAATTTAGGAAGGGATATGACTTCATGCTGGGATTCATTCGACATAATAACAGGCCTTTTATTAAAGGAACATCCTGGAACACTAAGTAAACCGCAATGTACAAAAATGCCACAAGGTAAAGAATTCTCTGAAGGTTCCTCTGCAAGCAATTGAGTTGTGGAACTGGCTATCTTTATCCTTGAGACAACATTTATTGCTTTTTGAAACCCTCCAGGAATTGTCACTGGCTGTTCACTAGGTATTCCTAACTTGTAAACATGGTCAGTCTCCTCTGAAAGGTTTTGTTTCCTTGCAAAAACCCAAATAGGTTGAATATACCCAAGCTTGATCAAATTTCTGTGTGAAGACATAATTTGTACTAGTCTTTGCACAAAGTAATATATCCAGGTATCTTAATTACATAGAAGGGGGAAGGGATCTGGAAAGTTGAAGGCAGAAGGGTTCTTGCCTTAAATATATTTAGCTGTGTTAGTATATAAGATACAACCCTTCACTCTTTTTGTAATATTTTGCAAAATATTACAAAATTTTTTAAGTTAGTCTTAACTTGTATAAGACCTTACAACCACTCAATTTCAGCATCTGTCCTTGGTAAGGATTTACAAGCTGATGCTTTTGCTTTTCTTGTGGGGAGTTTTTTTATAGCCATGTAATATTCATACTTTAATTACTAAAGGAATGTAAGGCTGTTAGTTGAATGAACAAGAATCTTAATCACAGAAGTATAGAATCATTGAATGGCTTGTTGAAAGAGACCTTAAAAATCATCTAGTTTCAACCTCTCTGCCATGGGCAGGGACACTTTCCACTAGCCCAGGTTGCTCAAAACCCCATCCAACATAGCCTTGAACATTTTCAGGGATAGGACATCCACAACTTCTCTGGGCAACCTGTTCCTGTGTTTCACCACCCTCACAGTAAAGAATTTCTTTCAAAATTCTAATCTAAACCTACTCTCTTTCAGTTTGAAACCATTCCCACTTATCCTGTCACACTTTATATCCTAGCAAAAAGTCTCTCTGCATCGTTCTTGTAGTTTCCCTTAAGGTACCAAAAGGATACAAATAGGTCACCCCAGAGCATTGTCTTTTTCAGGCTGAATAACCTCAATTCTCTCAGCCTTTCCTCCTCGGAGAGGTGCCCCATCTCTAATTATCTGGGTGGCCTACTCTGGACTCACTCCAACAGGTCAGTGTCCTTCCTGTGCTGGGACCCCAGAGCTGGATGCAGTATTCCAGGTAGAGTCTGACCAAACAGGAGCAGAAGGGCAGAATCACCTCTCTCAATCTGCTGGCCCTGCTGCTTTGGATGCAACCCAGATAGTTGGATTTATGGTCTGCAAGTGCACATTGGCAGCTCATGTCCAGCCTCTCATCCCCCAGCACCCCCAAATCTTTCTCAGAAGGGCAGCTCTTGATCTTTTCATCCCCCAGCCTCTATTGATAGTAAGGGTTGCCCCTATCCAGGTACAGCACCTTGCACTTGGTCTAGGTAAAACATCATGACATTCTCATGGGCCCACTTAAGCTTGTCCAGGTCCCTCTGGATGGCATCCTGTCCTCCAGGACACATCAGCTGGACCACTCAATTCAAGGTCATCTGCAAATTTGCTGAAGGTACACTGGGTCTCTTCATCTATGTCATTAATGGAGATATGAAATAGCACCTGTCCCAGTGTGAAGGACACCACTTGTCACTGATGTCCCGTGGGACTCGGAGAGTTGACCACCACCTTCTAGATGCAACTGTGAAACCAATTCCTTGTCTATCTAACAGTCCACCCACTGAATCCATCAAATGCTTTACAGCAGGCCAGATGAGTTACATCTGTAGCCCTTTCCTTGTTCACTGATGTATTCACTCCATCATAGAAGTCTACCAGGCTGATCAGGCAGGACTTGTCCTTGGTGAAGCAGTGCTGGCTGCCTCCAATTACCCCCCTGTCCTCTATGTGCCTCAGTATAGCTTCCATGGGTCTGTTCTGTGACCTTCCTGGGCACAGAGGTAAGGCTGACAGGTTGGTAGTTCCCAGGGTCCTACTTTACACCTTTTTTAAAGATAGGCCAATCTTTCCCTTTTCCCAGTCATCTGGGACTTCATCTGATTGTGATGACTTTACAAGATACAACTTATTACATATGAGGGATATCAGATCCTACTTCAGATTCAAAGTCATGATTAAACCATTCCATGAAAGGCAAGGATTAAGTTAAAACTATATTTAACCATATCTGTTGTTTTCATATGTAGAACCTCATCAAAGATTACATGAAAACAATAAAACTGCAGCCTTTTGCTTCTTCTTTTTTTTTTTTAATGTGTTCCTAATTCATCTAAAAAAAGAAAAGTCTCTGGTGAAGGTATTGTCTATAATCAATGCTCTAGGTCCTACCTTGCTTCCAAAAAACTACAAAGAGTTTCCCAAACTGAAACATATACTTTGTGAATGGTTGTGGAATTGAAAACTGATGATAATGAAACAAGAATTAAGTAAAAGAGGAATTAAAAAACTTTCTGAATCATAGATTTCAGTCTTTTGTGCCGGAGATATTAAACTCAGATATAAAACTCCAATCATTCTGAATTCCAATGTGAAAAGCTGTTAATTTTTTAATTCATCCTATACTATTGGAAGATTTTTTCAGAACCTTATTTCTTCCAAAACAACAAATCTAATTTCATACACACAAAGAAAAGGCTTCATTTAAAGTCTAGTTTACCTCAACACTGTCTTTTAATTTAAGTAACTTTCTTCCTTTTTAATTCTTTCTATGCTTCTAGGTAACACTCATGCCAGCTAACTCTTTCATTAGCTTAAAAAGCTTAGGAAAGTAAGTTTTACTTTACTCCAAAAGATTTCCAATCATCCTACCAGGCTTCTGCAGCAGTTGCTGTTTAAGCTTCTATATGATGGGCAGTACTATTAACCTTTTTAGACTTCCAAAAATTGTGGGTTAACTTCTCCAAATACAGTCTTATCAGCTTTAATGCAGTACTTTTAGATAGAGTTAGTCAATATTATGTTTCTCGCACTGGTAGTTTAGGATTTTCTGTTTTTCTGACTCATCTACTTTCTATTTAATCAACATGCTGGCTCTGTTTCCCAGTGAAAAGAATAGCTTTTTCACTGATTTTGTGAAATTCATATGTTCTCATGTATACTGATGCTATATGTTTTTCTTTCTCTCTATCCATCATTTCCTACATTTATGTTCCTTCACTTCAGTAGCATTCTCTCAGCCTCCCCCTAAGAAGAGACACCATTTGATTAATTCTTATTTTTCATTCTATTTATTTTTTAAATTAGACTTATGAGACACAGCAAGCCTGTCACTAACAAAAACATGTACAAATCCATGGATGTTTTGAATTATCATCTCTATTTCTGTTCTGTTTTCTGGTCTTATTGCTTTTTCCACCAAATTGTTATCTTGACCCATAATCCCTGCCTTTGGTGCCTTCCGTTGGAAGGATAGGAAGGGGAGTGGTGCATGGTCTTCTTAGCAGGAGTACTAAATAGGGAAATACCACTCCTAAATCATGGCAGAACACCACTAAAGCACTTCCTTTTGCTTGGTTTAATAATTCTTGCTGCACTGCAGTGAAAACTTTCTGGTGAGGCAGCCAAAAGCTGATCAGCAGTTTCTTTCACACTGACTGCTTTCAGGATGCTTTTCAGGTTCATGTGCAGAGTCTTTGTGATTTTTGGTGTGTGGATGTTTTTGTTACATATCTGTCAGTTCTTTTAAATGAGAAGTTCACTATTTATGTGGACCGGTCTATTATTCATCTTGATCCACAACCTCAGTTCTCTCCCTTGCATCCTGCTTCTCATCTGTAGATTGATTTCCCTTCCCTTGTCCCTGTGACTATTCTGTGTACAAACTCTTTTCCAGCACCAGCCCTAGCTAATTCAAGCTCTCCCCTTCTGTGCTGAAGAAGAGAGTAGCTTTTTTTCACTGTTGCTTTATCTTTTACCTTCAATCTCTTTTCCCCCTCTTCAGTGCAGCACACTAGCTTTTCTATTCTACATTTACTTTTCTGCTAGGCTTCTTCATAAATTCATAGAAATACTGGTTAGAAGGGAGCTCTGAAAATCATCTAATCCCAGTGAAGGGATGGATACCGCCAATACTAGATCAGGTCACCAAGTTTCCAGCCAAGTTTTGTGAACTTTCAAGGATGGAGATTCTACTGTACCTGTGGGTACCATTCTGCTGATCATTCTAATATCCAATATGAATATCTCAAACCATGACATGTGGTCAATTCTCCCTGTAATATCATTTGTCACTGTTGAAAAGCACCTGGCTCTTTTATCCTCAGAACTGTACTTCAGGCTGCTCACAGATTACCAGCCTTAGACTCCTGTATTCTTTATTATGAGTAAGCTTTATTTAGCATCTCCTTTTAAGCATTACCACAGACGTATTAATACTCCTAATTTTCTTGATACCCTGCTACTGGGCCCTGGAGAATTTTTCAACACCTCTTTTGCACTAGGCTTGCCAAAACTAAACAGGTGTGGCGTATACCATTTGTGAAGAGTGCACTGTTAACTCCAGTTCTGTTTGATATTCATTTTAACCTCATGGTCTTTCATCTGGGTTGATATTAAATTTGTTGGTTCTAAAATGGTGCCTACTTGGTGCAGGTGCAGAACTTTGCATACCTTCTCACTAAACTTGAGGAGGTTTCTGTTGACATAAACTTCAAATATCTCAGAATCACTCTGGACTAAAGCTCTATGGCTAATTTCCATCCTTGTCTTCAGTTTAGTATCTGCAAGTCTGCTTTCATCATACTGTTTTTTAGTCAACCAGCTGAACAAGATCAGTCCAGTATTGCTCATTGCTTGCTAGTTAGATATTGAGCCATTGATTATTGTCCTTTGAGCCACGTGGTCTGGTCAGTTTTTAACTACTCTCTTTTCAGACTTCTTTTACCTTGGCATTGTGGTCACATGCTCCCCAAAAACATGTTCCTATAAAGCAAAGATCAATACCCATATGAGATTTCTCATGAATTCTTATGACAATGATTTGTTGGGTAGCACAGATCAAAATGAAGTCCCATGTCAGTACTTTGAGGTAGCCCTCTTTACCAGGAAAAAAAAAAAAAAGCAAATGGGAAAAAAGAAAAGCTCTTAATTTCTCTGCCAAGAAAATCACAACCATACAAAAGCAAATGTTTTGCTCTAATACTTTTGTGATGGGAAGCTGCTGAATATTTGCATG
This sequence comes from Melospiza georgiana, assembly GCF_028018845.1. Lineage (NCBI taxonomy): Eukaryota > Metazoa > Chordata > Aves > Passeriformes > Passerellidae > Melospiza > Melospiza georgiana. The sequence continues at coordinate 92,031,922 of NC_080430.1, read as the reverse complement.
TTCCATTGGGTATCAATGCAGCCTGGAAGATGGAAAATAAAAACCTCCCCTCAAAGTATTGCTTCTGATTAATTCCTACAGTTAGAAAAGCCCAACATGTTCGTAAGTCAAAACCAAATTACATACCAGACAAGTGAAATAATTTCTAAACATTTGTCTTTTCAATATTGTTTTCTCCCTCCCTTCCTGGCTCAACCACACACTCCAGTGCACAGACACTCGCAGATGTCTGAGCCAACCTGCCAGCTGTAGCTTGGGAAGGAGTTCTGCATCAGGATGCTTTCATCTGCCCCACCCTGCCCACAAGGACAGCTGTAGACAAATTAAAATATCTGGCAAACAAGTTTGGATTTCAGAGCACTGACTTTTGAAGCTAAACATATCATGAGGAGAGTTTGTGCCTTCTGCTTAGAGATGCAAGTCCTTACATTTTCATCAGCCAAGCAATCAGAAAGCTCAGAAGACAAAGCACTTATTCTTACCAGCAAGCATTAAAGTTGGGTTTGACAACAATGTTTCAAACTCCATTTTGGAGCGTCTCTTAGCTCATGGCAGCTATCTTGTGCAGTTTTCAAAGTACAGCCCCTACCAGACTGTTCTCTCCAGGGAGAGATTTTCTCAGAACTGGCCTTACAGGTACAACCCACCCCTGCTAGATTTCAAAGTCACAGATATTCATGCATGTATTTACATAAAACACATTTAAGTTTATATTAAAATTACAATTATAAGATCACAAAGGTTAATTTCTGAACATTGTGTAATTAACTGACTCTAAAATACAACTGCTGTGCTTGTCTGATACTTCTGTATTTTGAAATTCCTGTGATGACATGAAGGCTCTGAATCACAATAGCGCATTACTTAGCACTGTTGTTCACCCTAATTGCTCTGCTATTGGAGTTCACAAAAAAACCAAAAAGCAAGATGTTTCCATACACTCAGAACATATTCATGGTGGTTTAAGAGAAGCTATTTGACATTTAAATCTCATTTGATTTTGCATTTAAGATATCTTGGTTGAGTTGATTTTGGTATAAGTGTGATGGGAGCCAGATTGTTTGGTGAGAGCGTTTTGTAAAAGTCTACATTGTGCTGGTAGCATGGGATTCCCCTATAGTCAGCTTCTCATGGTCTGTACTCAGTGAATTTACAACATTTTATGACTGTCTGTGTTTCAGTTTAATTTTGAAGGATGCCTTTCTCCTACCTTCCACATTATTATTTATGTGCTACATATCCATTTGTTTGCATTTGTTACAATAAATGTCTTTCAACTTGCCAAATTGATATTATTATTAAATGTTTTTTTTTAATTGCTCATAAGGTTCTTACATTTTGTGTCTGAATTTTTTTGCGTGCTATTTGTCCATTCTGACAGTGTATTAGAAAATTTGTTCAAGTATTTATGAGTGAGAGCAGGTAAAAAAACATTTTTTATTCAAAGTATTATTTTATATGCTTTAATAACTCCCAAACTGATATATAATTTTTGTTTTCCTTGGCTTTTTTCATATTTTGGATGGTACCTTATGCACAGGAGAATGACAAACTAGAATATAATTTTATTTTTTAATTTAAAAAATTTAATTTTTAATTTTTTAAAAATTTAATATTGTTTTAGCCCACTGAGCATCTCTTTTACTGGAATTTTTGGTGTTTTAGAATGCAATCAATAAGCATTGTAACTAAAATATTTCTAAGACAGAAGTGTTATATTTATCTGGATTTTATGGTTGGAATAGCTTTTCCTTTTCTGAAATCTTGATCATATAAAGAGAACACGGTTCTCCTGTGAGATTGTTGCACTTTGTAACAGTGAGATCGCAGTGAGAAAATTGAATAGTTGCCAGCTACCCAAGCCCATAAGCTTTGATTTTTCTGCTTTATTTCATATGGAAAATCAGAATACAAAGCCTTACACTAATAAAATGTAAAGTTTACATATTTCAAGTCTTGGCAGACAAGCATGAAAGTTAAAATTGAAAATGAATCTTGATTCTTTCCCTGCAGCAAAAGTTTAATTGTGTTTATTACTGCGTAATTCTCTTGTAACAATTAGCCCACACATTTTTTCACTCTTCAACAAAGGCTCCAGTTCTTCAAATAATCCTAAACTGCTACTGGATGTTTCCTAGTACTGCACACAGAATATAAAGTTAACTGCATACATAAATTGTTACATGGCTAGATATGAACTAACTTCAGTTAGAAAAATTTAGAAAGCTAAAGAAACAACAAAAAAAAAAAGTAATCAGTTTTATACATCTTTACAAAACCTGAGTCTACCTGTGTTAATACTCATGAATGGTTTCAGAAATAATTTGATAAATATTTCCATAGTGATGAATTTCTGTAATCTAACTTTTACCTCAGTGTATTAGATCTGGTGGCACATCCCTCGGAACGAGGCAGCACCAGAATTGGAGGCAGATGGTAGAGTGTGTGTGGTAAACACACTGAATGTTTCATTCTGGAGAAGTAGCATTTTTTTCCAGTGTCACTTCGCAGCAAACAACCTGAAAAAAAAGTTAGATGACTGATTTATGTAAAAAGACATATGGAACAATAAATTCTTATTAGGATATATTTTTAAACAAGGAAAACATCTGCAATTTCCATAACTCTAGCTTTTGAACTTGTGTGTAACTTTTTTCCATTTAGTTTTTAAACTTTATCATATATTGCAGTTGTGTTTACTTTTAGTGTATAAACAGTCCCTTCAAATTCCTGGTAGAATAGTGAGCATCCACAATACCTCAGCCCTGCTATTAGTTCCTAACAAAGAAAGTAAAGCATTTAGCATTTGCTCTGGGAAGCAGGCTGGAGCTAACACATCCTGATTTATTCGTTTCAGCCATTAGCGGCAAAACAAAATAACGTGGAAATGCTTTTGGTATCCTGTGGTTCCTCAATTTGTCTAGTTTCTGCCTTATGATTTATTTTTCCTAGATTCCATTGTCACCAGCCTCAGCGGCACCCTCCCAAATTCTGCAGTGACACTCCGGAGATAGGGAGGGCAGGCACGGCTTCCTCCCGGAGGCAGGAGGTCAGGCAGAGTGCTAGGAGGGCAGCTCGGGGTCACAATCATACAGTAGGAGTACAGGGAGTACAGTTAGGCTAGCATATTGTTCTGGTGCTGAGAGCCTCTCTCAAACTCTGATCCATCTTCATCCTCGTAATTAGGCGATCTGCGCTTTCAAAGAAAGTGTTGCTATGGAACACGTTGGCAAATGAAGGCAAATTTGAGGCCTCCTCGTTTAAGTGTTGGGCTCATTGTTCTTGGTGGTGTAATTGGTGATCAAGAAGGCAATAAAACGGCATGGCCATTAAACGGCCCGAGCTGAAATTGAAAGGGGAGCATTTATATGGTGCAAGCTGCTGTGTGGAGGCTGTAACTTTCACCCTTACGTGAACCAGAGTTTACCTAAAGGCCTGATGGCATGGCTCTTTTTTCACCTCCAGGAGGCGGGGAGAAAAGAAGGGAGGGAAAAAAAAAATCAAAACTAAATAGAATTAATGAGCCTTCACACATTGTCCTGTTTCTTTTGTAGTGAAAAAGCTGGGCAAAAATTAAGTTGGATAAGAGAGGGTGGCAAAGAAACACCATTAATATAAGGTTGTAAATTCTACAAAACATTAACTTCATTACATGGCAATTACTGTCTGTAATTGGCAGAACGAAAGATTCCACTTTCTCATCAGTTACTAGTTGTATAGGACTCAGCATTTTTTTTCTTGACAAAGGTCACACCACTGCTATAAAGAATACCTTAATGTGAACTAAAAGTATAACAGGTTCTTTTGTAAATAAGCAAGGGTGTAACTATTAATTGCTGCTAAACATCTCACTCTGTTATTTTGTAACAAAACACAGCTCACAGCTTAGAAAGATAACAACATTAATGATGAAAAAAGGAAAGCTTTTATTATTTCATTGCTACTTGGTCCTACTTTGTGAACAGAAGAAAAACATGAATTAAAAAGGGATAAGACTATAGGGAAACAATAGCTGCTTTTGAAAAGAAAAGAGAAATAATAGTTGCTTGTGAAAATAGACTTTTAAGAATTTCTTGAAACTAATTGTCAGCGGTGTGGGTGGCAAGAAATAATATGCTGTATGAAGAAAAATTCTACTTTTTTTTCAATTTCTGTTATTATTGCACCTTTGTATTGACCTTGCTTTTCATTTATCACTTACCTAGCGCATTTATGAAAATATTCCACATATTCTGTATCCTACCTAAGATTTATGTATGTAACTTCAGCTGAAATTCATGTCCTTAAGAATTGTGTTCAATGTCTAGTGGATTTTGTTAGTCAGCTGTAGAGGAAAACATTTAATCTAAATCAGTCTTGAAGTTTCCCGGAGGAAGTTTTTACTTCAAGAATTACATAACAAAGGAATATTATGAGGGAAGAGATCCATTTTTAACATAGACATGAAAAAATAAACTTTCTTTTTTCCTTTTTGATCACAAATGAAGTCAAACAAGTCAAAATTTCAGAATTTCTGCTAATGAATTTCAACCTTGGCCTTAAAACACCAAGAAGTAAAGAGTGAGGAACCATGCCTAGTTTTATTAAAGAAATATTGAATTATGTAATTTATTTTTTTAAATAAACAGAGAACATTGAACCGCCAGAGAGTCAAAATGGTTTTGTTTCAGTTTGTTGGATAGGAAACATCCCCCCTGCACTTCACGGTAGTGTAAGGCGCGCTCTGGGCTGTGGTTCAGAGCTGCCGGCTTCCCACTGCTCTCTGCTCTTCAGACTCTTTCTCTTCCCACCCCAAATGCCATTTCCAACATGCCAGATAGGGACCCACCAAGAAGCTTTGCCTCTGAGGGAGAAAAGCTTCTGGAGCCTGAGTGATCAACATAACTTTGAGATGCAGCTATTCTATCACAGCCAGATACAATGCTAATGCGAAAACAAAATCGTCTCAGTTTGCTCAATACATTGAAATGATAAAAAATTCATATTGTACTAATTCATATTAAATTCTTTCATATCAGCAGAATAATATTTCCTGATTAAATATTCAATATTTGTAAACAAAATTTTTACACTGAAAGTCGCTTAACAATCACTTTCCAAGTAAGTTCTTATTTTTATTGATTTTACTTCATTTTGCTTATTATTTTTAATTTGGTAAAGGATTTTTCTGATATGCTTCATCATATTACTGTTGGAACTTAGTGACTTTGAAGCTGATATTTTCTCTGTGTGTTTTCTGAATTCTTTAGTTTTCAAAGTGAATACTGCAATCTCCCATGACAAAATACCCAGAAAGGTTTGAGAGCAGATCAGTATGACAGAAAAAGTCCACAACAGGAATGCTTTCACCATGTTTAAATTGATTCAAGGAAGGAAAGGCATAAGAGCTCCCTGCGGTTAATATTGTGTATTAATGCTAATATTGTAGTTTGGAAATTGTGTAAAAAAAGTGTGGATCTGTTTGGGTTTTTTTCCTGAGAAATGTGAAACCCATTGGTGAAGTGGAAAGGTGGATGGAAGATCTCTGAGGAAACTGTCAAGCACGAAAACTGAGGAAAGTAAAATTTTTCACCATCAGTGAACCTTTGGCTGTCATGTATACATAGACCAGAATCTGGCCTGTGTCAAATTGCATTTTGAACTATATTTGATCAACCAAAAAAAAGGAATGTATTGATTCAGATCTATTGAGATATCTTGACACTTTCACAACTGGTAAGTGTTACAACAAGTTAAATTGTAATTGGATCACAATGTTTGCTCTGTGGCTACTACAGCTATACAATACATATGGAATTGTACAAGCAATTTTTTTCTTCATGGGACACTTGCAAGAGCAATAGGTTAGCCTGGTTTTGTCAATGGTAGTATCCACAACACATGAGAGGAAGGTGCCCTGACAGCAGGTCATCAGCTAATTTGATTTTACATCTGATATTTGCCAGTCTAGCACAAGTCCTCAGGTCCTGTTCCACTATTAGAAAGAAGCCCTTGCTGGAGCAGGAAAGCTGCACAGCATGATTCAGTGCAGTGGAATGCAATGCAATGCTCTGACTGCCCTGAAGATCTGCAGGCAGTACAGGCAGTGGAGACAGGTGAGTGCTGCACTCCTCACGGACCAATTAGTGCTGCCTAAAAAGGACGTGAATGAATATTCTTCCCTAGAGCTGCTCTGTTCAGCAAAAATGTAACAGCTCTGCCCAGTGGAGAGATGACTTGGCCAGGATTTCCAAGTCAGCCCCATCAGACAGTGCCACACCACGGGATCTGTACCACAGAGGCAGGAGCCAGATCCACCCTCCTTAGGAGAGGGTTACTGGAACAAACAAACATGTACAGACAAGACTGACAGTGCTTTCATCAGTACCAAAATAGGAACAAATTGATGCACTACAACTTAGAAATATGTCCTTTTCTAGTCAATTTTGATGGCTGTTTAAATGTAAAAGTTATGTTTGAAAGATGGGCTTAGAATATTGGTTGTAAATGGGATATATTTTGTGCTGAGGACAAAAAGTAAGATGAGGACAGAAATAATATTTTTGTAAGGCTTCTATTTTTAGAAAACAATATTCTTCTTTCTTCTTGACAGCATTATTTCACTGTAGAAATACATTTAATATGATCTTTTTATCTTAAATGTTTCATAGATAGTGTTACTGTTTTCAAGAAGACCTCTTTGAGCTTTAGTCTTTTAGAAGAAGACACTTTTAAAATTATAATAAAGGAACAGGAAAAATTCTGCACAACACTAATAGTCTATTTTGCTACTGTTAGAAAAGTAGAACTGAAGGCAAATCCACTAGAGATTATCTAAATAACTTCTGTCATAACAGAAAGCAAAGAGTTTTAGAAAAGAGGAAGTTTTAAATTATGTAAAATCTAATTTTTCACAATTTAAAGTATGGAAGGAAATACAGATTTATTAATGTCTTGGTCTTTCTCATAATTTTTTTTTCCCAGCTGAATGAACAGATCCATCCAGTAATGTGCCTGCATTTGGTGCAGTTGTTCTTCACAACACATCCAGCTCCAGTGGAACTGTCAAAGGTGGCATACCTGGAGAATTAAGTGACTCTTTCATTCTTTGAGCATGACAATGCTGATTATCATCAGCAATCTTGAACTGCTTCAGCAGCCTGCACCCTGTCTATTTACAGGGAAGAAAGAATCTGTTCTCAGTCCTATTTAGTCTTTGGCCTCTTTTCTTGAAACATCAGCCAGGACCCAGATTCTGACAATTCCTATGTGCTGAAGAGTAAAACTCAAGTTACAACCTGACTGTTGTCCTGTACATTCCATCTCAATGCATTTTGAGAGATGGTGATTTTTAATTTGAAATCTGTGGCTGTACAGAATTACAGTTAAAATTAGTACAGATTTTCATCTGTAAACTGCAAAGGTTTTTGTCTCTTAAGACTGTGAGAGATACCTTTTTTTGCAAGGATCTCATATCTATATCTGGCTTTGAATCCATACTTGTTCAGTAACTATGCAACACATTTTTGCTGTTGTCACCAAAGCTCTGGTGATAATTTGTCAAAATATATTTGTGGAGTATGGTGTAAATACAGAAACCTCAGCCTCAGAAAATGCACCAGTACCTCACATTGAGAAAAAGTCAGAATTATAGAAGTGATGTCATTAATTTAAGTCTAACCAGTCAATTTAAGGAATACCAGAGATGTGGGACAGGTAGTTTCAGGGGACAGGTCAACTCAAAAGTAATATCTCAGCTACATTTTTTTTTTTTAATGTGGGTATCACTAGTATCTTCTGATGAGGCTAGAATTGAGTGACACTTAAAAGAAATCAGTGATTGAAAAGGTTTGGGTCTGTCTTTAGAGTACTGGGATGTAATAAGATTCATGCCAGTCCTGCAAGTCGCATTTCTCTTTCTCTAGCTGGATGTGGGATTTATTCCAGGCAGAGGCCCAGGGAGTGATATGGCAATCCATCTTAGTATAATTATGTGAGCACTGCCACATAAGATCTGATGCCCTCAGGACAGAGCATGCTTCCAACTGCTTTGTAAAATTATCTTAAATACTTCATCAGGGCAGTTCACATACCAGTTCCATAAGTGCTTCTTTCTAAAGCTTCACAGGGATGTAGGTGAGGGAATTAGTCCACACCAAGCTCATTTTTGGCACATTGAAATACTTGTGTTGGTATGATACACCTCAGAGGATATATTACATGATGAGATAGGAGTGCAAAATATAGAGTTTTGGAAGTGTCATAACTTTGCAGCAGATTAACCATTTCCTACTGTTCACATGGAAACATCTTATTGAGTCCTACTGAATCCAGCACAGGCCTCCAATTTCCATTCCTTACTGCTTTTCATCTCTTAATCCTATTTACATTTTCCCTCTGAAGTCATATTAACTGTATGTCAAGTTCTTACTTAAGTAGCTGAATTCATCCTGCCTTTGCACTCATGTTTTGAATTTGAGTGCTGCTGTACCTGGCATGCACCTTTTCCAAAGGTTTTTGCTTTTCAAATACCCAAACACACCACGAACACCAAAGGACTGTAGAGGAATTGGCTTGTATGTTACTGATTTTGAGCCTTTTTTGTAAATTTCACTTCATTCAACTGAGTGGTCACCAATGGAAAACTTACAGCTGCTTGGTGAAAGTGAAACTCACACACACTCTGTTGGCATGATTTACAGCACTAAATATTCTACATGCTACATTTCCAAGTTTTTAAAAATACATTTTGTATATTTTTTCACTAGAAGTCATTACAACTTTGAATGAAAATGTAGTATAAAGTATGTTTCCATGAGAATTTATAAAAAAAATCTTTGAAACATAGAATATTCTTTAGCTACATGTTCTAGTAATTCCCAGCAGGCAAGCTATTGCCAAGTCTCCCAGTTTAAGGAGTGATATACCAGACTGATGGTAGTCAGATCCCTTTATTAGCATTGACATAAGCTTCTGTGTTAATATTATCAGAATTCATCTTCTTCTTAACTATTTTCTCATTCCCAAACCGTCTTGACCATTATCAAAACTGTTGCAATTATACCAACAGTGGCCCCAATAGAAATTTGCTAATTTCTTCACTAGGTGGGAACCTAAAATCCTGCTCACTATTTCATAGCTACTTTCCTCCTAGGCTTGCACAGGAATTATGAGAGCATGGATAACCCTTGGCTGGAATACGGTACTGGAGATAGCACAAACCATAATCGTCAGTGTCACTGTAATTAATTCATCTGCCAAGAGAACAAGGATCACAGACTTTCAAAAGAGCTTTTAAAAAGACCAGGCTCATCCACCAAGGCAAACATGTATTTAACAGAACATTCATGAGCTTTAGCCAAATGCTACCACAATTACCTGAACAATTGCTCTCTATCTGATAACCCTTCTGTCCATGCAGGTCGCAGTGCTGCAAATTCTCTTCTACAGCATCCTCACTGAAGTCTGTCTGTCCACACAGTGTCCTCTACTTCTTTCATTGTAGTCCTTATCACTCAGCTGTTTGCATGCACTCATTTCCTTCAGCTGCCTCTCTGCTCAACTACCAAGCTGGGTTGCTAAGCTTCCCAAATTTGATGACACCTAAGCTGTGGCATTCTCACTGCGAAACCCAATATATACAAAAGAAAATTTTACTATTTAGTAACTTGTCTGCAGTCATAAGCAACACCTTTGCTGATTCCCTGTTTTACAATTGTGCAACCTTTTTGCAAGCTCTTCCAGCAGAAGAGGTCCTGCAGCTGAGACAGCTTTCCCTGCCAGGAAGGTTGAGGTTTAGGACTATGAGAAGGCTGGATGTGCTGAGCTATTGTTTTATGCAAGATATGTAACTGTTGAAAGCTGTTAGATTACTTCATTGACTTGAAAGCAACAAAGCTTCATTGTATATTTCTCTGTCTTTCCCAGTTAGTTTTCCTTTCTGTCTTGACACCAATGCTTCTTCTAGTCCCTCCAGCCTCTTCCTTAGTTCACAGGCCACAGACATCCATAACCCTGCACTCCCTACCCTCTCCTTCTCGAGGGCCTTTGTTCAAAAGTGAGACGTGATGAAAAAAACAATAGCAGTGAAGAGCTCCTCTCTTTGCATTTTAAAGCATCATTTCTTCTGGCTTTTATTTAAATGATTTTTTTAAAGTAAGAATTTAAGGAAGAGAGAGAATGGGTTTGTTTTGAGTCCTCTGAAATGGTAATAATTCTGAATTTTATGTTCTTTAATAAATTTATGCTTAAATTCCTTGGCTGGCTGCAAAAATAAGGAAAAGATCAGGATTTAAGATATAAACATACTCAAGTACTGTCAAGAATTATCCTGTCATCATTATCCTGAAATAGGATTTTACAGCAAATAAAAAAGAAACAACCTACTCTCATTTCCCCCTCTTTATAAGTCACCTTTCTAAATACTAATGTTACCTTTTTTAAAGCTAGAATTTTCATACTAATCTCAACTATGTACTTCATCCCTTTTTAGAATATAAAACCTCATGGTATCTGCTCATGATTTCCCCTGCAAACACCTCTGAAAATGCCATGTCTACTAATGACAGCATGTACTGATAAAAACTCTGATTCTGATGAGTAAACAACCAACAAAATTGAGGTATCTATCTTGATTATGATTCCTTGTGAGGAACCATTTACTTTAACTATAAATTTATCAGAATAATCAGTTTATGCATGCTTCCATATGAAATCAAGAAACCCCTTATGATTTGTTCTGTACTGCCACTGGATAATCCTCATAATTATGCCCTAGAAGGAGAAAAAAGAAATATCTCACTGTGGTTTAACAAACAGGCATAAAGTAGTCAAGCCTATCCAACAAACTCTTTTTCAACCGTAGGGTCATCTATGAGTCTTCTTTGCAATACAAATCTGAGCTAGCATAATTCCTTTTCTAGTCTAAGCAGCCTAGATAGTAATGCATGTGATTAAAGTTCTTGTTATTTTAATGAGGAAAACATATTTCATTTACTACATAAGTCATAAGCCAGAAAGTTGCATGTTCATATTCCCACAGTGTGAGTTCATATTACGCAATATACTTACTGTCAGGAATGAAGACAAGATAATTATGGTTTTAAGGAAGCATAAATCCACCCTTTCTGGAGCACAAACAAGTAATTAAAGAACTTGTAATTGGTTGTTGTATGAAGAGATTTTACAATTATGACATTTACCAGCCAGTTCATGCGCCTCTTTCAGAATACAGATGCACTTTTTAAAGAAAAGTTCAGTGACTGGAAACCATCTCAATGAAATTCTCTGCTTTTTCTACTCTACATCTTTACACATCTCTAAAAGTTGACAAAATTTTGTTAAAACATAAAGTGGCTTTTATTTTCCCTTCTTATTAAGCATTGCACGTGCTAAAGCTGACAAACCCAGAAAGTGACATTTGATGAACATATTTAAAATTGTCCAAAAAAGAATAAATATTATGATACTTAACATAGGCATTTTTATAAAATGCAGAGCTGAATAATGGTACTGCTATATTAAAAATTAAAGTGATAAAACTTTAAAAATATTCATTTTTTAATGTGTGGGGAGGAAAACTTGGTGTAAGATCTCTCTCCCATTCATGTAGAGAAAAAAGAAAACAACAATCAAATGATTATGTCCAGGCTTTTTGATAACAAGACATTGCATGTAAAAAAAGAGCAAAAAATTTCATCACATATCAAAAATCAAATAACATTTTCTATTGAGACACTAAGTCAAGAAGAGGGCAGTAAAATCAAGGAATTTCAGTTAATTATACATTTTGACTAAAACAGCAGCAAGTATTTGGAGATACTTTGGTACATTTGAAATACAGTAATTCAATCTAATCTCATCAAAATATCACATGAAATAGTTGTATTTCAGAAACACTTTTAAAATATCTGAAATTATTATCAAAATTAGTATATCTAGGGGAAGGAAAAAACCATAAATACCTGTATAAATCATATATACCTATAGAAGCGCACCATTTAAACCTATATAATAGGATATAATAGTCATTCCATATTTCCCTTGCCTTGCTAAAAAAATGCCTTGCTATTTTTTTGTGTGCACCCATTCCTTCCAGAATATAGATTATTATCCTCCATTAATATGCAGTTTTATTACTTTTCATTAAATCAGAACAAAGTAGACAAAGAAACAAATAAACACAGCCTACACCCCCCCCCCCCCCCCAACTCCTAACCAAAACTAATTTTTATCCCTGCCACAAAGTGGAGTTTGTTCCCCAGAATTATCAGGTCATATAAGCATATAAGTGACTCAAGAGCCTTGTCCATAAATAAAACCTTCCTTACCTCATTTCTCTCTGCCTACATTTATTTGTAGTGTGTTTTCAGTGAGGAGCTGGTCTTGGCTGCCTTGGCTACAGCACCATGTTTGTAGAGGGACTGGTGTTTGACATAATATATTTAGAAGAAATTTATCCTGCTCAAAGATGAGGTTTTATTAACAATATCAAAGCAGTATACCTGCTGGTGACTACCTAGACAATTGCCCCAAGGTCCTTAAAGGTGTCCAATGAACTGTGAAGTCTGCTGGATCTGCTGTATGCTTAGGATAAAATGTATGTGATTTCCTGCTATTTCATATTTTTTCACTAAAATAAAAAATATTAAGATTAACATTAGGAAATTTCAAGATGCTGCAGTCCAACAGACTGTGTAGTCCATTTTTGATTTAGAATATAATGGAGATCATGCAGAGATTTTGGGTTGCCTAGGAAATGAAATCCCAGTGAAGTATTCCAGGAGATGCAATGAGTGCTTCAGGTATCCAGATGCAATATTTATATAAATTCAATGTACGTGAAGCTTACTGAGAGATGTATATTTTCTAAACAAACTGTCCTAACAGGTTTAGGGATCCATGTTCTACATAGATTTTCAAACAGTAAAAGCTGTGAAATGAAAGGAAGGTATTTTTTAATTCACCAAATTACCTCAAGGTCAGAATATAAAGGAAAATATTAAAAGAACACTCTACAGCTGAGGCATGTGTAAAGAGGGAGCAGGACATTGGTAGCAGTAGATATTGTCAATGGAAGAGGGAAATGCAATCTGTGAATATGTTGCTGTATCCATACCAAGATGCTTTTATATGTTATTTAGAGAAAAGTGATGAACCCACAAGTTCTTCAACAACATTTTGATCCCCTGAGCTTGCACCCAAAATCTTCCTATTTGCTGTAAGACAAAATCCCTAGAAGGGATTAGAAATGAGAGTCTGACAACCAGAACATGGCAGTGTTTCCTCACACAGTCTTTCCCCCTGAGCCTGGGGCCAGGCCAGGCATGTTTTGGGTTGCAAGGTGCCCACGACAGCGCAGCACCCACTGACCACTTGGTTGGTTGAGCTGAGCCCTTGAGCCAGCTGGCGATGCACTCCCAGCACGGCAGCTGCATTTGAACTGCTCAGGTGATGAAGCTGGCCAGGGCTGGTGCACAGCAATGGGGTAACCCACAAAACACACGGCGCAGCCTGGCTCCAATACTACAGCAGTGCTGCTGCATTCCCTGCAGACAGTCACTTGTCTGGCAAAGAAACAAGGTTACAGATATAGAGAAGGCTCTCTAAGTGCTTAAGCTCCAGTTTATGTTATGAACAGCAGCACCACGTAATTCAGAACTGTCCCTGACTATGTCAAAATGTCACTAGTTTCCTAGCATATGAGGCCACAGTGCTGGCATTAGAAATAACATGTTTTTCTTTTGGCCTGAGGGGGAATTGAAATGCCTCTCTAAATAGACCTCACTTCTTGCCATAAACACTATAGGACACGAGGATTAAAGGTTTTGACTGAAGGCAGCATTCTTTGTGGAATTAAAAAAGAGGAATGAAAAAAAAAAGAAAAAAACCAGTGCTGATGTGTAAGAGCAGAGTGCAGAGTTGTGTTCGGTGTTATCCATTGCAGAGTGTATAGCAGTTCACCATCACAGCAAATAGCAATGAAGAAAAGAAATCCAAATTATATGAACCTTTAAAAATATGAATATTAAATGTGTATCTATATCTATAATATGCATATACATACACATGCATATATGTATGTGTATATACTTCCATTTAATTGGCTAAAATAGTGTGTGTGTAAATATATATATGTACACACATTTGAGCCATCATCCTGAACCTTTTCTCTTGCTCATAAGTAAACTTATTATAAAGTTTGATATTTAAGCCAAAGATTAATTGCAAAGTATTTTTTTTAATATCTTTTGATTCCTTGATTTTACCCAAAGGCAGAGGCAAACTGAGAACAAAAACTCTTAAAAAATCAAGAGATTTTTTTTTATTACACACAGGGTACAAAATTATGTTCTTCAGAGGATTAGTGAGCCAAGATGCAAATAATTATCCAGTCTGCATAAGCCAAAAAACCAACTTAATTTTTGAAATATTTGGTGCTTTTGCACCTGTAGGCACAAAATATTGAGCTGCATGATACACTTTTGAAAAGTTTATTCAGACATATTAGGAATATACCTTCCATATAATGATCTGTTAACTTAGAGAATCACCCTCAGCAATGCTGCATGGACAACCTAGAGATCTGCTTCGAGGTCTCCCTGTGCTGGAAGAGTACAAAAGGTTGATCATTTGCATATTATGTTCTCAGCCTATGGAAAGACTTATCATTTCAAGAAGAAGCAATATTTCCTATCCCTACTTCCCTGTACTTATTTAAGAAGAAATCTGTGAACATTTAAAGTCATTCATCCCTTAGTACAGCAAACAGCAATGCTCTTTGCTAAATACTCACTTATTCCTTTAGAAATACGAGCAAGGATGCCCAGCGGGCTCCCTGTGAGCCCAGAGCCAGGACTGCTGGGAGCTTTCCCAGGTCCATCAGGGCAGAGCTCATCCCACTGCCTCAGCCAGGAGCAGGGCAGCAGAGGGAGCACTGAAGCAGACCCAGACTGCCCCAGCCTCCAGTCACTTCCCTGGGAAAAAGGGTTCCATGACTGCTTGGAGTGGCAGAGTTTGAAAATCTTTACTTGCACTTTGCTGGGAATTTTTTTTTCCCAGTCAGGTTGAAGCCACATCCACAAAAATATAATTATAAAATTAATTATAGTTTGTTGAACTTAATTTGACAGAGGGTTAAATAAGAGTTTAGATAAATTCCAGTAAGTTTTGGTTTGATGCCATAATTTCTCATTAATGACAGCAATATCAAACCTATTCTTTGTAATTTACATCTACTCATTTGTTGGACAACATGATAACAGGAGTTCTGTAAGCATCAGCTTAATGCCAGTTTCTTACTTAAAGGCTGTTTTACTTTTAAAATAGAAAGATAAATTCCTCAGCTGCAGAAAAACACTGTCCATTGTCCCTCCAAACCCATGACAACAATTCAAATAAATGCAGTAATAAAATAAAAAAAGAAAAATGCCACGGCACTTGGACATGAGTGGTAAGATAAACAGGCAAGTATTTGTGAAGCTGATACTCAAAGCAAGGGGTATAAAGAGTGTAACTCATGGCCCCTAAATCACCGATTTATCTCTCCCTGAGGCAAGACATTTGGAAAACCAAAAAAAGTAAAAACAAGTTTTGCAAGTCACATATCCAAATCTATCACTTACCTGTCTGACTGCCATAATTTCCAAAGTTCTGGTATTCTTATATCCCACTGACTTCCTTATCAATACAGACAAATCAGGGCCTTTGAAAAAAGACAGATCACATATTTAAGAGCCAAAGAGTGATTGAAACATATAGTTGCAGACATTAAAGATTAAAACTTCATTCTTTAAGCAATGTTTTTCAGATTTTGTATCTTTTAAATAGAGATGATAGCACAAATCAACAATTTTGAGAGCTTGTTAAACTGTGCAAATACAAAGTATTAGGCATTACGATGCCACTCATTATCAGGGGAAAAAAATAGAAAAAGAGTGGGGTTTGGAATTTGGAAACTGCAATAATAGCCAATCTCCTATGCCTAATACTACATAATCACAAACTTAATAAAAATAGAAATATACAGTTTCTTTTAGGAAGCTAACAAATATTTCCTGATGTGAACATACTGTGAGCCCTGTTAATCACATCCTGATCCATTGCATGCTGTTACATATAGCAACTGGATTATGCAAGTGTGAAAAAAAGACAAAGTAAAAAATCCGATCTGACCCACTCTATCTTTCTACTTTTTTTTTTTTTTTTTTTTTTTTTTCCCCTGTTACATTGAAACAAGCAATAAGCAGCAGTGAGTTGTCTACCTGACACCTGACACAAACTTTCACAGCCCTGTTCTGGTGTTTTTGTTTACTGTTAATAAAAATTGAAGCAGCTTCTTTTTAACAGTTTGTTTTGCATGTGCATCCAGTAAAAGGGACCAGAACAGTGGCAACCTCCTTTGCATGCACATTAATGACTCTTCTTCTGAAATCACATGTGATCAGTCCAAATCAAAGTAAATGGAAAACTTGCTTTTATTACTGACACCAAAAATATAATCAAAATTTTTAGCAGTGCCACAGAAGGTCCCTTATGTTTATGGTCTTTTAGTTCCCTGCTGCAGTTAGAGAATATCTGAGCAGCAAAGCTTGTTGCCATTGTCATTATTTGTTGCCCATGGATTGCACATGTGAAGCTTCTAATGGACACAACTGTGCACTTACAGGCAATTAACTTACATGAGATAAGGGTAACTAATTGATAAAAATAGCCAAGTATTCTGCAAAATCAATAATAAATCCACTACATTTGTTTAGGAAGTAAAAATATAACATAAATAGCAGTTTATTCTTTACCTCTTTCTCTCTTTATGCCTAAATCCAACTCTAAATTTCATGTTTAATATTAAAAATATTGTTGAAAAGCAAATCAATCTACAGTACAACAGATTTCCTATAAGCAGACAGTATATTGTGAAGCACATCCCAGTGCAAGCCCTCACCCTCACTCACAGCTTCAAGGCCACCAAACACCTTCAAGGAGCACCATACACAGCATGAGTCAATGATCTCACTTCTCAGCTGTTCTGAGTCCTGCTGCTGTACTGCTGGCTGTGAGGAGGACTGGGCTGTGAAAGCTGCTTTACGTTCTCTGCACCAAAAAGAAATAGGATAGGTGGGGCATTCACTTTGGGTTTCTTGAAATCTAGCCTTCCAGGATCTGGACAATTTAGCAAGGAGAAGAATGAGCATTTTTTGGATGTCTGGAGTTCCCACACCCTTGTGGCACTTGAAATGTACCCCTCAAATGTACCCTCCTTTTGACTGTGCTATAGTGAGGGCACCTCAAAGCTTTGAATTCCTAGGACCAAATTAGCAGCTTTTCAGTACTTTTTATTAGATAAATGCATTTTTTTTTTTTAAGTAATTTAGTAAACAAAATAATACAGTGATTGGGAAGGAATAAAGCAGAGTTATCCTCATCAGAAAGGGTTCCAATGCATCTCCATTCACTGCTGGGCTTCTATTGATCTTCCATAGAAAAATAGGTACTGTGCCCTGGAAATCAACAATCCTGACCAAGGACTTGTGAATTCCAGTGTATTCCTGGGAAAAAAAGGGTTACTGTGGTTATAGGCCATGTAAACAGGTGAAGAGCAAGTAGCCTGAGAAATTGTTTGCTGCTTAAACCTTCTATTAAAACCCTGCATACTGCACAAAAGTGGCAATTTTTTAGAAGAGTATTGAAATTGGAGATGATTCAGAAAAGACTTGCAAAAATAATTTTATTGCTAACGAAAGAGAAGGTTGAGAGGTGACTTAATGATGATGTTTCATTCCTGAAGAGAAACAAGGAATGGGTACAAATGAGCTCTTTAATCTGGTGGTGAAAGGCATAACAAAAATCAACAGCCTGACATGGAAGCCAGACAAACTCTTCATCATTGCAGGTTTTTGGGTCACTACAGAATGTCCTTTTACAAAGAACATGAACTATTGGTGTTGGCAGAGATTAGAGGCTGCACTCAAATGGTTGTTACAGGACTAAGCTAATCACTTTAATCACTTCTCCTGAGAACTTAAGCATAGCAGAAAAGACCTCTCTTACCATTTGGTCATCTCAATTGACTCAGATACAAGACAAACAAATTATTTGTGAGATATTTTTTGGATAGGTAGTTCATAAAATCAAAGCATCTGCCAGCACAAGAGGATGTGTATGTGTCAGAACTTCTGCTTGTTCAACAAAAGGATGTTGAGAGAGGAGAGCTTCATACAGGCAGCATGATCACAGGATTTCATGTTATTACTCTCCTTCAATGTAAGTTTGTTACAACTATAAGCCTTCACTGAATTTTTGCAAGATAGAGATTTCTGCACCTTGAAAGTACATTTTTACTACTTCAAATTTTCTTTCCTACTTTTTTCTTCCCCTGATTTCCTGCTCTCACACACAGGTGGAATGACCCTCCAGTTGTCATGGCAAATAGAATTTTTCAGGAAACCAAATGAGGTTAATTTTGTCTCTGGAATGATGTGGTGGCCTATAATGGTGAAAGTTTGCATAGCAGTGATGGAAAAATTTTGCAGATCAATCTCCGCCATAATGATGTCTACTATTACTCATGGAACTGATCTACTTCCCTCATTTAGCTTCCCATCTCACTGTGAAGGAATCATGAGCATTTGTAAAGCAATTAGAGAGGCAGGAACTCCATTTTCTAAGCTATAGATGTGTCCTTGTCAGGGCTTCCTTTCATTCCTTCCTTAATGTTCTGGTGTCGTTAGCTTCAAGAGTAGGCAGGATGTCCATGAGCCATGCTGCCTTCTAGTCTTTCTTAAAGGGAAGAGAGGTTTCCCTTGACTCCTGGCAAGCAGAGAGCAAGATGTGCATGAAGCAAAGGACATTTACTGTTGGACTGTCATGGAGGGCAATAGTAGACCTGTAGGAGATTTATGAGACTGGAAAACAGTTTCATCAGAAGGAAGCAGAGACAAAGAATAGTGCTGGTTATCCAGCTCAAGCAAGGATTCAATGATTCCCCCAAATGCTAGAGGGGATCAAGCGTGATGGGTCTCCCTAGAAAATGTCCCTGACTGAGTAGCCCTGCTGGGCTGTCAGGAAAACCGTCCAGACTGCAGCTTGGGAAGCAGATTGGGTCCCACCAACCCCACTGCACCCTTTCACTGAGTGAAAGTGCTACCAGGAGAGTCATAACTATTTCCAGCTAGTCCTTCCTCATTCTTTGATTTCCATGCGCTGACTCAGCCCAAAGGATCTTCCTCCCCCATTCTTTTGAATATTGAGGCTGATAATAAATAGTTGTTGACAAGGATCATGCCTGATATTCTCCTCGCAAGCAGCTTATTGTTATGGGGTGCCAGGAATGCTAAAAAGCATTAATAGGTTCAAAAAGGACAAATCCGGAGGAAAAAATAAACAGCAAAGAAAACTAACCAAGCAACCAACCAAAAGAAATAAAATATCCCCCAAAAAAGAACCCAAAAAATCCAAAAATCATCAGAAGAGTGAGAAAAATATTGCTTCTTCTGTTTTATTTCTTACACTTTTTTTCACCCCTAAGTGTTTCTCCTTAAGCCATTTGTAGTCTGCAATCAGATTCCAAATGGCTTAAGGAGAAACATTTGCTATAACCCACTATAGATTTTATTACATGAAACATATTCATTATAATGAGCAGACAATAGTGAATAAGATCTTAAAATACAAAGATGGCCCTAGAAGAAAAGAAGAGCTCATTTTTAAATACCTGGAATAAACAAAACAACCTTAGTTTTATGATGATGGTGCTTTGTAAATTTACGGCTGAAAATTTGGTAAGGACATAAAAAAATGTTGACTACTTCTTATAAGTAATACAGCAGTAATACAGGTACTGAAAAAATAAAAGGCTAATCTAATTTTAATAGTTATCATTTCTATTGCCTTTTTAAAAAGAAATAATTCAAAAATAGTTCCTTTAAATTCCTGGAATTCTTCAGGGTAATGCTTTTGCTCAGAATGGCATTAGACATTACACAGTTAAAACTGAATACCTGCTTGGAGAAGTAAACTGCTATAGAATTATGTGAAGAAAAGTCAAAAATGGGAGAAAATTATTTATAATCAGAAAGGAGTAGAATGAAGTCCTACAAGCTAAAACTAGTATGTAAGCATGTCACTGTGTCACTATACTTTGTGTCACAATGTATAAAAATAAAAAGTGGATTTTTTTTCTTTTTTCCTTGGAAACCACTTTTGGTGCTTTCTGTTATATCTAAAATTCTTTGACTTGGTATGTGTCTATTTTTTTTTTTTCTTGTTCCAGTACATCTGTTCAGCAGGCTCTAGGAGACACCAGTCAAACATCTAGCTAGCCCTTTTCATGGTAGTTAGTTAATTAACTTGAAAGCAAATTCTAAAACACCAAAGAAACATACTGAAAAATATTTCAGACCATTTTAAGAGTGAATGACAAGATTTTGTTTCCAGATGAAATTTGTTCATAAGTACTGTATACTCTATGTGCTGGCTTTCTCAGGCATTGCTGAGAATTATTAATTTCACATCAGCTGTTCCAGCCTTGATTTTCACAGATATTTTGCCAGTTAACTGCTGCCTCATAATCCTCCCCTTTCCAGACGGAAATAAAGTAATTGCTGGCTAAGTTTCCCTCAGTGGGCTGCCAACATGAAACTCCCAATACGTGTTCAGTGCTAACAGGAAAATTGCCCCCTCAGTGCTGTGAATAATTTTAACTTCAATATTACTTCTTTATTTATCATAATATTTGCTCATATTTTTAAAGTAAGCTTGAACATTTGATTCCATCTTTTCTTTTCTGAATAATAACAGAGCCCTTAGAAAAACAACTCTATATCATAAGAAAAACGTTCAGTAAGAGCTCACAAGGACTCCATTATCAGGAGACACTTGCAAAAGCCATTTGTGCGAGGTGGAAACCTGACTGAGTTCTGCCACCTGAGAATTGTGGGTTACTGTGCATACACTTGGAGTGTTTTCACTACTTTTATAAAAATAGCTGGTTTTATGATTTTGAATGGGAATAACCAAAAAAAGAGAGCATTCTTGTGTAAAAGAAAATTTTATTGAGCATGAAAACCACTGGAAATAAAACTTAGTATGGTTAACCGCTGGCTTACCAGTGCATCTGGTAAAAGTCATAAAGGCACGTATCTCACACCTGAATGATAACAGGGAATTTGGATTAGGTTTTCTGGCTCCACTGCTACCCCTAGCTACTGTTTTGTCAGTAAAGTTCCTCTGACAAACTAAATCAGACCAGGGCATGGGGTAGAGCATTGGCATGCCATCATCTGCAGTGTTCACCTTTGAGTTTGCCCTAGCATGAATTTGACCAGGTGAGCTGATACTCTTCCAGACAGTCCCCAAGGTACAATTCTGGGGGCAGCATATGCTGAGGAGATTGTCCAGTAAGAATCTGGGGTGCAACCATCCTGTCTGAGGGAGAGAGGGAGGGAGGGAGGGAGGTGGTGTGTGCAGCTCTGTGGAGGAAAGCTGGCTGTGTCTCCTGATCTCAGGAGTTTAGGAGGCAGCCACAGGTTCTGGAGCTGGGCTCCCTCACAACAGTCAGTGCCAAAGTCTGCTCCTTCAGAGTCACAAACCCCTTTTTTTTTTTAAGTCTTTTTTTTTGAGTACCAATGAGCAAAACAACAAAGTGTTATAGAAGTGATAACTGCCGTCTCAGATACTCACCTGGAATGTGTGAGATTTGGGTTCAATAACCTCATCAGCTCAGCCTCAGGGTATCCAAAACCAATAACTCTTTAATATAAAAATACAGAAGCTGTTCTTGAAGTGAGAAGTGGAATCTAGGTCTGCCCACTCCCAGATGAGCGCTGTAGGCACTAGGCCACAGAGTCATGTTCCCTCTTGCACTCCCTCTTACATCTTCCTTGGATATATTGCATTCTTTCCTCTGCTGACATAGGGTTTCAACAGGAGCAGCCCCCTCCTTTCCCAGCTGTGTGGCTTGTGGTTAATGCAGACTCCTGGGAGAGGAGAGCTGTGCCTCTTTATCTTTTCAGATGGAGGATACTGACTGAGTCTCAGACACTTCAGCCTCTGAGGAATATACAGAAAGTGTGGTACAGGCATTGTCATTCTTTAGGAGGAGGGTGTATGCTGTCATGGCATGGGACCCAGCAAAGTCCCTGCACATTTCTGTGGTGGCACAGGGCAGCTGCTGCTCCCTGGTCTCTGTCACACCATGGCTGCACACACACTCCTCCTTCTCCGATGGGGCAATTTCTGGGTGCTTCTCCCAGGGAACTTTCCAGTCAGGCACAGAGACAGCCAGGTAACATCACCGATGGCTGGAAGGTGAACAGGGATTGCTGAGGCTGAGGTTTGGATCTGTGCCACATCTGCCCAGGCTCTGCCAGGAGACTTGTGACTTGCTGGGGATTATAGCCCCTCCTCTTTAGGAGGTGGAGAAACATCTTCACATCCTGGCAAGTCGTTCTTGTTGCAGTTGCTCACATTTTTATAAATTTGCCTATTTCCTTTTTTGGTTTTGTTTTGGTTTGTTTGTTTGTTTTTTGTTTTTGTTTTTTTCCCTTACATTATATTCTTAAGAGGGCACCATTTAACCAAAGAACCTGTAATATCAGATATCTTCTCCTTGTACAGATGCTTGCAGCCAAGGATTAGCTCAGTTCTTAAGTCTGGTCTACTTAAACAGATTCTGATCTGTAAGTATTTCACTGCAAGACTTATTTCAAGGCCTGTGATTCCATCCCACACTGATTTCAACGTGGTCAGCTGAGATTAAGTGGTTTAGATTGTGATTTCTTCTTAGATTCCCAGATTTATTTTATGTAGTTGGGTATCATAGTAAGAAATAACAGGTAAGCCTGTTTTTATTTTATATTATTTATTCTGTGAAACAAAGTCTTTGGGTTTTCAGATTAAAATTAACAGAATTCTGCTTTCTGATGGGCTTTCAGAATTTAACATGAAATTAGTAAGCAACAATTCAGTGGTTGGAAAGGGTTCCTGTAAAAAAAATTTTCTCACAGAAAATATAATTTAATTGGTCACAGTTAGCTAAGTGTCCCAGCATCGAATGGGAACTGAAAGTGAATTGACCTCTTGCCCAATCAATTTTCACTCTGAAGAATGGCTAAAAGACAATGTTGATGAGGTGCAGAAAGATTACACTTATGTTTTCTCTGACAATGAGGTCTTTCAGTGAAAAATGTTACAATATAATAGCAGTAGAAACCTACATATTCTCAATAAAACCTAAAATTTGGATACTTCACTGTGTGCACTGAAGTATGTCACTTAATACATGACACATGCATTTTTAAATACACACTGAGTATCTATAATACATCCTGAGTGTATATTTTATTAGATTTTTCCCACTTAAAAGCAGGCATTATTGCTTCCAGTTAATAATACTTTATATTAGCTTGTTTCTTGTATTTAGAAACCATGCAAATGTAGGCACATACATTTCTGTCCTGAATTTCTGTGTCCTTTTTATGGTCACATCACCCATCAGCTTATAATGATGATTTTGAGCATGCTTATTGGACTGCCAAACCTCCTTCTCGTAAGAGGCAGGAATATGACTCTACTTTCTGCTTTGGAAAACCTCACTCTGAACATAGAATCTGTGGTCACAAACACAAAATGCTGAAACATTTGTTTCCCCTTACTATGGATTTCTCTTAAAAGTACTGTGAAGAAAATATCCTGATTTTCTATAGCAATGATTCAGGACCCTTCTTCATTGTATTTTAAGACATGATTCTTTGACTTAAACACAAAGTACAAAAAAGGAAAATTGGAAACAGTGTTGGGACTAAAGTTCCTTAGTGTCCCACCAAAATGTGTTTCATTGTAAATTTTCCAATTACCTCCAAAAAGATAACTATACCAAGAGTTTCCATGTACTTATAGATCTTCAGGATCTATAAGTCATGTAATCAACTTTCTTGGTCAGACATCTTAATTTAATATGTCTGCTTTCTTTTATTGTGTGTTTAACATATCTTGAAAATGCGTTTCCTGGTTTTTGGGTGGGTTTTCTTTGGGGGAGGGGTTTTGGTTTTTTGTTTTTTTGTTTGTTTGGGCTTAATTTTTGGGGTTTTTTTGTGAAAACTAGTAAAGAAGAAATCCAAACTCAGCCTTGAGAAATGGTTTCATCACATTAAAGTTGATAACACTACTGGATTTTCTTTTCCTCTCGCTTTCTCTGTTTTGCT
This sequence comes from Melospiza georgiana, assembly GCF_028018845.1. Lineage (NCBI taxonomy): Eukaryota > Metazoa > Chordata > Aves > Passeriformes > Passerellidae > Melospiza > Melospiza georgiana. The sequence goes on along the minus strand of NC_080430.1, from coordinate 92,007,743 downwards.
CTCACCAACTATTCTCTATCTAGCCCTCAAGAGAACGTCTGTAGTAGCAATATTATTTGCTTAAAATGTCAGACGTAAGATCAAATTACTAGCTAGATCTATCTGGTTTTCAGTCCTTACTGTGTGCTACTGAGAATCCTACCATGGAAGTAACTGGAATGCATGATATAGTTGCCATACTTCATCTTCCCCAGGAAATTCATCTTTATTACATATATCACATTCAGGGTGAGCTTTTAAAGAGACTTCAATCCAGCCTTCAATCTTCATCTGTACTCTTAGATAAATTGCTAAACTCATTTGTGAACATAATCTATGTAAGCAGCACATGCAAACCTGGTAGGTAGATGCCTGAATTTTTAGTTGGTTGCATAAACTTGTTTGTCTTGACAGGTTTAAATTCATATGTCCACTTACTAAAGAGAACCATTTAAAAGCTTATTTTAAGAGCATGTGCCTCAAAGTGATAGCATATTTGTTTTATAACTATCATGGTGCTACAACATGATTCTTTTTCTACAGCTGAAATTAATGAATGTATACAATGGTAGAAACATTTATTTCAACTGTAAAAATTGACTTTATTATTGGTCAAGGCCTGTCAATCAAATTGACTTATTATGCACTTAAAACTCATTAGCAGTAGAATACTGTAGTTGTACATTTCAAATGACTGATGACTAGAACTGTGTAAAATTGCTGCTGAATTTGTCAATTACTGTGTGAAGTGTTCATTGTAGAGATAGATTTTCACTCAAAAATCATGGTTTTAAAGTAATCTGTAACAGTCCAAGGTTACCTCTTGTGATTATAGTATGTCCCTCTTTTGCCCTTTCTCTTTTTTTCTGCTCCTTATCCTATGAAGTCCCAATGGGACTTCTTTGTGTGGCAAGATGAAGGAATAAATTGATTTGCTGGGGACATTGTGGGACAGCAAAAATCAACTGCTTTTATATTTGGGGTGCTTGGAAGGGTAACTGGACCAGTGGATCAATCCTGGTGCACATTTTACTGATAAATGACCTTATGTACTAGAAATCAGAACTGTGAATTTCACTAATGCAGAGGGAGCAGCTGCAAAAGAGCTTGTACCTTTGTTCTGCAACAGCCTTCTGGTCCTTTCTGGTCAGGATGAGCAGAGCAGAATTTGAACTTTTTACTGAGCTAATGATTAATACAAATTCCAGTGTTTGCCATATTGCCCACTTCACAATTAATTAAATTCCCTGGGAGACAAATTGGAGAAGCATTGTACATCTTGGCCACAGACAGTTTTGTGTGGCCAAAACAGTAACAGTTCCTGTAATTTGTCTATGATATAATGAAATTAAGTGATTTAAATAAATTAAAAATGGACTGGATTCAGCTTTCAGTAATTACAAGTCACTGAAGGACTGATACAGCAGAAAATAGCTTTTGTGGCTTCTAGCCCAAGCAAGCTCAATGGGACTCTAACTTTTGTCTAGCAGAGATGTGCTCTGGCAGCTGAGGAAGCTATATTCCATCTAGTAGGTGTAACACTCTAGGAACTGGGAACATGGTAGTTATCTTCTGAAAAAAACTCAAATGTTCAGTGGATAATATGTAGTCTGCAGAGGTGTATTCTTGGGAAGTTTTCTCAATAGATTTCCATCCTTATGTACAGTCAGTTATTTCTTCCCTTACATTGAGATGCACAATTCAGGAAACAGCTGTAGAAATCATTGCTGAAGGCATCAGAAGGTTTCCAGATAGTAGCCAAAAGAAGAATAGTCTCACTCCTTAAAAATAATCTTCCAGTTTGAAGAAGAGGTGGAAGCTGAGAGTACCAGAAGCGTTTCAACGTCTTGAAACCTCCTCACCCCCACACCCATCTGGTAGGGCAAGCAACTCTATTTTTCACATACAATGCTAGCATCTTAAAATAATATATATTATACTGTAAAATAATATTTCAGCTTGCATTGAAATATTTTGGGGTGAGAAAGAACTAGAAATTTTGTGGCAGTGAAAAGTTTTCAGGTCTTATTCTGAGTGCAATTTTTTTTTTTTTTTTTTTTTTGCCACAATACCAATCCTAAAGAAGCCAGAGGTATTAAAAGATTGAGATAGGGTGCATTTATTCCAAATAAGCAGACTGAAGGACCTGTAAACATGTTGCATTAACAGGTCTAGATCAGCAAACCACTGGTTTCCCGAAGATGAGTGCCACCATAGATAGAAGTTATCTCAGAGCTGGCTCATTTCTTTTTCTGAGCATCCCCAAGCCATTAGCAGAAACAAGATGCTGCCATGGTCACCATTCTATCAGACACAACATGAAAGGCACCAGGATCATTTTTATTGTCTTGTTAAAAGTTACAAAGGTGAAATTCTTTACTGTAACAATTACAGGGATGTCAGCTTTAGTATGAGATGGTTATTACTTATTCTGTAGGATCATTCTAACATGAGTTTCTGTTTAGACTAATTGTCTAAGAAGATTTCTTCCTCTAGGAAAACAAACAAACAAACCCAAGACCAAATAATAACAAAACAAATAAATAAACAAAAAGCCAACCCACAAAAATTACTTAAGGAGTTTTGTCTGGAATTCTTTACAAGCAGGTCTCTAAACAACATCAAGTTTAATGAATGTAGTGTAGCCAAGGAAAAATATTGTAATAGAGAAATGGAAATTGTCATTATCTGGTGAGTTATACTGATATTTCCCACATTTTAGTTGAGTCTTATAAAACTAGTATGTTTTAGAATAGAAAATACATCAGTGATCTCTCTGAAATTTCATCTTTTATTTTGTTTTTAACACATTTTTGGGAAGGAACAGGAAGATTCAGAAAGATTTGCTGCATGCCTTGGCTGAATTTTAGTTGGATACTGATGCCACACCAACTTTTAAGACACGATACAAGCAAAATGTTGGCATGTACAACTGTTTACCTCAGCCACAACAATGCTACTCTGCAGAGAAATGAGAAACTATAGAGTTTCTCAAGGTTCCCTATTAAAATCTGAGGTATAGATATGTTTTATCTATATTACACTGTAAAGCAGTGCTACACCCAAAGACTTAGCTGGTTGAAAATGTAAGCACTCAGGCGAATTTATTTTGGGATTATGGGCCTGACTTAAGCACATATGTACAAACCACGCGCTGCGAATTCGGTGAATCACAATGATATCTGCTTTACTGACAGTAAATAGAACTGTTTGGGGTGTTAACAGGGAACAGGAGAAACTGAGCAAGAGGGAGCCAGCCCCAGTCCCAGGCAGGGAAAAGGTCTGGGGGTTCTGGTTCTGTTGCCTCATTGCCATCATTTGCTTTGCCCTCAGTGATGGCACTCCAGGTGGATGCACCTTGCACGAGCTGTGCTCATTCCTGGGCAGGGCAATTCAGCAGGCAGGAGGATTCTCCCTTTGGAAGGCAAGGGTTACCCATCAGCCACGCCAGGACGCCTGCCTGGTGTTGAAGTGGTGACAGGGACCTCCCTGATATCTCTGTGCTGCATTTTGAGGGGAGGCAGTGGTCAGGACCTTGGTGTGCCTGGTAGCCGAGCGCCGCTGCAGACGTGCCCAAACAGGCTGGAGCTGCTCATGGGCTGCCTGCAGGCTGGCCCTAGGCAACCCGACAGGCACTGGTGTGCAAGGGAGAGAACATGCGAGTCAGCTGCTTGGGTGCACTCCTGAGACTGCTTTCTAGCAGCAGGGTAGAAGCAGCTAATGTAGGCAATTATAACAGGAGAGAATCTTCACCTTTCTCAAATGAAAAAAAAAAAAAAAAAGGCTCGAAGCAAATCTCAGATCTGAAGACTGACCTCTCGTTTCAGACTCTAGTAGGATGCCTTCCTACCTGCAAAGGATAATCACAACTAGCCAGAGAGAAAAGATCTGACTGTGATGTTTAATGCTCTACAGGGTCTGGTAGCCTCTAAAACTGGAAAAATCCAGTAAAAAAGAAGTAATTTTTTCTTTGAAATGAAAACCACTAACCCAGACCTGAAAAAACAGAACTAATATTTTATATTGAAATACTCTCATGAGGTGATAGCAAGCTGATTAAAAAGAAAGCAAACCAAAAAGAAAAACCTAAACACAACTCAGCTCTCCAACATATGTGCAATATACGCACATTTGCTGTTAGTGTGATTTTCAGTGTAGTTTCACTTAAGTTACTCTGAATGCTTTAGAGCAATAAATCAAAAGTATTTCATCCCACTGAGAGAGTTCTTAACAAAAGAAAGAATAAGGAAATTAAAAAGTGTAACTCTAGGAAAAACACAGACTTTACTTGTTAGCTGTGTAAGAACAACAAGGACCTACAAACAAGTACAAATGGCAGCTTTTTGAATAAAAAAAACATAATAAGCAATAATCAGTATCTTATAGCATGATAGCCAAAGGCAGTGACATTTGAACAGCGTGTCTTCTCTAAGCTTAGCTAGCTTGGTAGTGCATATCTGCAAGTGCTTAGCCATGTTAACATAAACCCTCATTAGGCAGGATTAGGCAAGAAACAGTGACAAACAGGGTGGACACTAACCCTCTGAGGAGCCAATTCAGGCACTACACACTAATTATCCTTTTAAATGACTTTAGGATTCAGGGAATGCATGTCAGCGTATGTGTATATGACTACATGGGGAATTGTGTTTTACATACTACAACCTGTTTGTATTTTGCAACAGTTTTAAAGTTATTTCTCCCCCATAGTCCACTGTCAAAACCTTGAAGTGTTTATTCTTAAGAATTACAGTGTAATGATGAATCAAAATACAATATTTAGATGTTTTACCTTGTTCAGGGCAAAACGTCCAGGAGCTGCTTCCGATAAGTGCCTATTAGCAATCCATTTTAGAAAAGCAGGTTAGAAACAGCAATACCCCAAGCTCAAATAATGGGAAGTTCAGTAGCTTTTCTGTAGACTCCACTACCAGAAATCCCAAACAAGGATAACTTAAAGAAATTACAGAAGCAATTGCTGACTCAGTGAATTGTACTTTGACTTTCGTTTTTTTGATTCCTTACCTTCTTTTCAGATGTTGAATTTATTATTTTTTATTTGCAGTTCTTGTAGTTGTTTGTAATTATTGCAGTTATTTGTTGAATTTGCCACTAATATTTTTCTGCAAAGTAGAATTAACCCTCCTACAGTTAGAAGGATTAGTCAGAGGGTTAGAAGTGACCCTCCTAAATTAATCCTCCTACAGTTCTTAAACTATCTTGCTGTCATGAAGGTAAACTATCATAACAAACCACAGTCATATTCTGGATCTATAGTGTTGATTAGCTTATATTTCTTTTTAAAGCAAATAAATGTAAAACTTTGGTTATACTGATGCTAAATGTCTCATAAATATTGTACAAAAGGAACATGATTTAATGAAAAGTGATGGAAAGGTGATAAAATAGTAAATTCTTCCTCTAAGTACTTGACAAAACTTAATTTTTACATTTATTGTCGTTTTATCTTTCCCTTTTACCATTGAAATTCTTTTTAAAAAACAATCTGTGTTATGTTGTTTTGTGATTGTCATTTTGTGAATCTCATTTCATCACAAGTGTTAACAAAACAAATTTTAAATGTAAAAATTGGCAGAAAAAGTTAACAGGGACTTTTAAGTAAAGCTTAAAATGCTTTTAAACATTTTCCTTTGGAGCAATAGACTTTACTGTGGTCTTATTTGGCTTCTTTGAACAGCAAAAAATAGTGCACCAGAAAGGGTTTTACATCTCAAACTAAAGTTAAGCAATTGGTAGTATTATTACTAAAATATTACATTGCTTTTTTATTGTATAACAATGGGAACATTTCAAAATGCTTGCAGGTGCAGAAGTTTCAGTTTAATTTTTTGTTACTAATTTTCATAAGTCAAATTTTCAAAGAAAGCATATTTAGGTTAATAAATATGAGTGACAATATTTTGTATGCTCTTTGGCTAATTTTATAAATGTAATTTCAGTATGTATCTGCATTTCTCACAAAGACTTAATCAGAATTGTCCACAAAAATCTCATACACTCCTTTCTGACTCTATTAACACAGAATGAAATTCTAGTCTGCTCATCAGTGTTACTGTTTTGACATCAGTGTTACTTCAGATTTGTCTTTTACAAAATTTGTACCATAAGCTCAAATAAAAGGAATTGAGAAGGTTCCCTCTTTCAAAATCTGCTATTTCAGTCAGCAAATGAATTTTAAATATTTTTTCTTACTCTTTCTGAATTAAGTGATGAATTTGACTTCGTGGACCAGAAATTCAACAGAAATAAAATAGCAGGAATATATACACAGAACCCAGATGTATACAGAGAAACAGAACCTCTTTTACTTCAGCCCAGTAGCTGGGAGGTAAAAGGCATTTATTAGCACTGACTGTAGTAGGCATGGCCCTTAGTCTGGCATCTGTAGGAATATTATGCATGACCATATCTGTGGAAGAGAGGAGAATCTGGATTAAAATGGGGATGGAAAGGTGGTTGAAAATGAAAGAAGGAAAATGTAGAATGCCCTTTGGTAGAATCCATTATCCTAAACCCCAGTCTTGGGAACATGAGAACACCCTTGGCATAAACATTTGTGTTGAGGTCAAGTGGGATTAGAAGAATATATATTTGGATGCCTGGGGCTATGTCACAAAAGAAAATATTAATTAAAAAAACAAGCTAGAGATTTTACTTGCCCTCAAACTACATTTTCTTTTAATACATTCTTTGGCTTTTTACAGTCAGTGGACTTGATTTTGATCTCACTTGTATTGGTTTAAATCAGAATAAGTCAGTATAAACCAGCACATTGTTCTGATATCAAATCAGCCTAAACAAGGGGAGAGCCTTAAAGTATGTTGCTTCAGTGCAGCTGGCTAAAACAAGGCTGCACTTGCATTTAGTGAAAGTTAAGATTTAATAGCACTAACCTGCCATGTGAAAAAGAGGCTGCTTGTAGGGCTAAGTTTCATAAAGTGCTTGGTTTGGATTCAGGGCTGAAGCCACTGGAACCCTGAAAGTGCTTGTAGCATGTAAATCACCTCCAGGGCTTATGTGAGGCTTCAGGACAGGTTAACAGTAGCAGGTGTGCATGGCTAAACCTTAAGAACTTACTTTCTGGAAGACTTCTTCCCAGTTTGATCTAAGGATATACAAAGTTTTTCATGAATCAAGCCTGCAGTGTTCAGTTAGAAACTCTGCTGAGGACAATGGCAACCTTTGATTTCGTCACTGTCTGTCTAAATTAGAAAAAGATGTTGCTTATCTGACCTGACCTTTTCCTAATCTGCATACGATAACAGTTACAGGTTTTCTCTCAGATGAGTTGGTCGGGATCAGTTAACACCTGGCCTCAGCTCTGTTGCCACAGGACTCGTTATTTTCTCAATTCCGAGATATGCTGCTTTGTGCTGGCCACTTAGGAGAGGCTTTAAGGAGCCACAGCAGCTAAAACAACAGATCCTCAGGACTTGTGGGCTCCAGACCGAACAGAAACAAATTAAGTTGCTGTGGGAGTTGAACTGGGATAGGTAAAGGAACCAACATGTTGCTTGCTAAACAGGGAGAAGAAAAGATGAGAACAAGAATACCTTGATCAGCGACTTGCATCTGTTTGGTTATTAAAGTTGAAAAAAATATTTCTATGCAAATGTAAAAATATATAATTTTTTTTACAGTGTGATGTCAAAGCATAAGAAGCTTTTATTATGTACTACTAAACAAAAGTTTGGACCATACACTGCAAAAATGTGCTTCCATTTTGTACTTGCTTAAAGCAATATCATCCAGTCTTTCCATCTGTTTAAGGATTTGCCTTATATTTCATAGTGATTATAGGGAATAATAGAGAAACATATTCTTTTAACATTTTGTAGATTGTACTGACTTATTTTAATAGTAAAGTGTAATAATGCATCATTAGCTGATGAAGGGACTGCCTCAGGAGGAACAGTGAAAGAAAAGATTTGAGTGCATTCTTACACTACTTCCATTAAACAGGTTTGAACTAAATTCAACTTGAGTATCATTAGTTGAAAAAAGCTCATATTTTCAAGCTAGAGAAAGTATAGTGCATTAAATAGATTAGTTGATCATTACTTAGAAACCAAATAGCTCAATAAACACTTCATTTTCCTAACAGAATTGATATTCAACTTGGCAATTTGTATAAACAATATATATGTTCTTAATGTATATGTTTATCTACAATAATAAACATAAGCAACCTTTTGCCTATCATATAATGCCCCTAAAGGCATTATGGGTTAACAGTGATTTAATCCCCTTATGCATGCATAATATGACAAGCTTTGCATAAATGATAATAAATAATTGGTATATATAAATAATTCATCATTTATTTTTGCAGTAGAAATAGAATTCGTAGACATATTTTAAACAAAGGGAATAGCAAACATGATCTCAATCAGAAAAGGGGTTAAATCAAATTACACAAAACAATGTTTCAAATAATCAAGACTCATGCATGCAACATATTTTTTATTTCTTTCATGCTACTATATTGTATCGCCAACTTGTTCTCAAGTATGAAACAATACATATTTAGCACCATCATAAAATAACGGAAGAAATAAATGCTATATTGGGCATTTAATCCAAAACAAGAGGGAATAATATGTCAGAAAAATAAATGTATACACTGTGCTCTCTAGAAAATTGGACATTTTGGTGGATTTTATTTTTTACCCTGGAATCAGTTCCACTGTTTTGGGGAGATTCCTCTAGGCCTTCCAGTGCAGCTAATAGCTGATAAAATTCTAAAATGCAATTTTTAAAAATAGTAATTTCTTATTTAAAAACATTTCTGTGGTAACACAATAAATTGTTAATTAGATTAATCTTTTTCCTGTCATAATATCCTAAAAAGGGGGGAAAATACAGTGTTATTCTAAATGGAGAACAGTTTTAATGGTTAAGAGTCATTAAGATTTCAGGATTCAGTGAGTACAGCTGCGAATTAACTTTAAGAATGTAATGCCATCCTTATTCAGCAAGGCAGTCAAATATGCACTTAAGTTAAGCACATGCATCAATCTCATTGACTTTACATTATTCTCTCCAGAGTATATTTCTTTTCATTAGGAAGACACTGGCTCTTAACTACCATCAAACTGCCGACTTAACTTGCTTCAATAAGTCCCTGTGAAGCTCCTCAAAGTCTTCTCTAATTTTGACCAGTATAAAGAGCACTGGCATTTGCAAATGTTGGCATGTCATTTCTTAACCCTTTCTACTGAAAGCTGTGTTTGTACATATATACACACACACACACACACACACACACACACACATATATATATATATTTATATATAGTAGGAATGATCACAGCATATAATGAGATTAAAAATCTTATGGCAAATGAAAACCCCCTCAAGTTATTGTGCTTGCTTTTCCCACTGATATTAAATGCTGTTGGTTAAGGAAGTGTGAGATACCTAGTTATTAATGTACTAGTCTCTATCAAAAAATGCCATTATACCTAGATACTGACTTTTAGCTATTTTCGAACCAAAAGCGGAACGTGACCTCTCATCTCATGACACCTTAAATATCATACAAAACCAATGTTAGGTATTTTGAAAGTGCAAGTTAATATATTTCTGTTATTTCCTTGTAAAGCAGAGAGTTGTGATGTGCGCAAATTCGCCTTTGTTACTATCATGTCATGGCCACTCAGTTGTTTCATTATACATTATTCATTACTTTTCATTAGTTTCAACCAATTTCCTGATATTAATTCATAAATCCCAGAAGTTTCCCTACTTCCCATTTAAAATTAGATAAGAACTCTTGATACTATCTGATATAGTCACAAATTTAAATAAAATATTGCCTTTTTTTTGCTTTTGTTTTGCTAGCAGCTCACCTAGAATTTAAATGTCTTGGTTTATTATTTTTCTTGGACCTCTCTCCTGGCACTGCAGCATCTGACTATGCTCTGAAAGGCATAAGACTTAAAAATCTTCTTGCTTAAATCCAACATATCAAGTCACAACATTCCTTCTTGTTTGCCACCTGACCCCAGAGCTATCCAAAATCCATAGGTTTGTTTTTTCTTATGAGTTCAGCTGCCTTCACATCGAACTGCCTGTCCCTGTGCCCTGCAAGAACTGTCCCTTCTCGAGGGATTTCCTGGCAGTTTAGGCACTCAGGTAATACTGGAGAGCTTTCAGGCTCATATTTCCTCCCCCTACTGCATCCAGTGGCAGACTTTTTTCTGGAACATATAATGGTTTGGCCCACTGCAAAGGGGCACAACTGCAGCAAATAGCAATCGACGCCTGTTATCCAACAGCTCTGTGATCAGAGCATACACACAGGATGTAGGGCACCTGTGTTTCATTTCTTCCTTCTCTTGTGGGTTGTCTGCACCAAAGCCTATGATTTATGTGCAGAAGCTGTGGTTGATTCTTTGTGCTGCATGCCATGAGCTGCGGGGTAACAGAAAATTTCAGTAATCAGAAATAGTGAAATCACAATTCTGAGGCAAAACAATTTCAGATTTGGCTTCCAGCCTCTGATGCAGTGCACATTTCACCATTCCTGCGAAATGTGGGAAAGAGGGTGTGATCTGCTCATGTTGTCATGCTTTGCAGCCTGTCCATGCATTCACCCGAGTATTGAAAAATAGAAGATCATATCCCTCCATTTCCAGGAAAGAACTGGGATCACATCCCATATGTCATACTGTGTGAAACAAACATTAATGAGAAATCTTCTTTTTCCTGAGATTTACAGAGATCAGTTCTCTAAGACAGGGCACCACTGGACCAAACCAGGTCCAATGCCAGTGCACCAGGGCCAATGTTCCAGGCATGGTGCATTGGGGAGTGCAGGTGGTAGAACCAAAGCAATGAAGGTTTGTACGGGTGCAGCTCCACAGCGTTTTGAAACTTAAAAAATATGCCTACTCCTGCTTCCATCTTCAATGTCTTTCCTTCTGGTGAGTTGCTGAATCAGCTGTCTAACATGGTAGAAAATACATGTCTTTTTCCTTCCTTTGGGGAGTTAGTTCTCTGTCAGGAAGTGAAATCAGTGAACTCCATAGTTGCACAAACATCAGAGTGCAAAGGATGGGGCAGCAGAGTGCGTACAAGCAAGCAGTGGAGAAAAAAATGGTGAAATAACTGTGGGATCAACCCAGCAAGTATTCCTTAGCTTCACCCTGAGATAAAGGCACAACCTGCTTTCAGTGTCTCCTGTTGACAAGGGGAAGGAGTTACTTGCCAGCAGGGTGTTTCTTCCATTAAAATAAAAGTTGAAGAGTAGCAGGAACGTTCCCTGAAAGTTTTTTCTCCCGATATACCTCAACTTTGCAAGAACAATGTCTTGATTTTCAAAAAGGAAAAATAATTTTAACTTGAAATCTGAATAATATTATTCAATGCATTTATGTATATTAAAATGCACCTAAACAATATTTTATTATCTCTAGAAGTTAACTTTCAATATGATTAGTAGTAGCTGCTAATATCTTTGTTTTTCCTGGACATCTTTGCTGTAAGAATAGGAAAATAAGTAACATTTTGAATAAGGTCATTAAAATTATGTGCAAAGAGAAAACCCTGAGTAAATATCTAATTTAAGCTGAATGTTCTCTTACATTGATCATTCCTTAAGTGTTTTTTTTCCCTTGTTGTAGGCTGAATTACAATATTCAATAACAAATACCCAAGTCATGCAGCAATAAGTAAGAGCACACACGTAGGTTAGCATTTAGCCTCCACAGTGGCTTTTCCCCTCAAGTCTTAGCCATCTAAAAAAAAAACCAATGCAATCATGGACGCCACTTGCAACCTACACAGTGGAAATTAGAGCCTTTCAGGGAAAAGATATTTGGCTGATAAAAACCTAGCTCCTTAAACTTTGGTGCGACATAATATTTCTTTTGGCAAGGGGTCACTGGTGCTCAGCATACATCATCACTAACTTATTAGATCTTGAGGCAATTAGCTGAAAACAAACAGAAGAGACAAGCCCTGCATTGAGCTATAGAAACCAGAAGAAAATAGCCCATGGCACTCCATTATTCCAGAGCTTCATCAAAGGCTATGCACTGGCTGCAGTTTAAAGAAAGGAGAGTATTGTTTTCATGTAACTTCTATACAGTATTGGGACTTTACCTTGTTATTTTTCTCCTGCTTCAAGTTACATCCAAACTTGCCTTGTTATAATAGGGCAGTGGAAAGAACTTCTCAGTTTCTACCTAAAACAGTATATGCAATGTGTTGCTTGATTAACTAAGGATTAAAAATCCAATTAGATCCTCCCTTTTCATGGGAAATCACATGAGGAATTTTGAGAAATATTACTGAAAACCACTGTGAAATGTGATTGACTGATATGAAAACATGCAACAAAGATATCTAAGAAACCCATGGACTCATCTAAGTAAACTGACCTTTACCTTTTGCAATGTAAATATGTGTTTCTGAATTCCAGAAATTAGTTGAGAGATATATTTTACTAGTTTCAATTAGAAATAACTTTTTTTCCCCTACAGAAAAACATAACCACTTAAGAGAAATTATGTATTACTGTAAGTATGACCCAGGTAAAAGTTATCATTAGGCTACAAGTAATTTTGTGGGTTTTTTCAGTAGTATGCTACACAGTGTGTTAAATATGGTGCTAAATTACAGAATGTGTCTTCACTTGTATGTATTAAAGAAGAATTATGACACTAAAAATGAGTGATTCTTATTTAAAACAAAAAAAAATCCATTTTTTACCAAATGAAAACTTAGTTCATTGTTTTTAGAAGAGGAAAGTGATTGTTAGAGGTACCTGGCTGTACTTGCCTCTTGTTTCTTTTCTGGCTGTTTAATAAACAGTCTCATGTGTACGCCAATTGAACTATACTAGAATCTTGCATACCACTGGTTTACTTTAAGCCCAGCAAATCCCTAAATTAATTTGCACTTTAAGAAGCTACATGTTTTAAGTGAAAGCTTTATAATACTTAATGTAAATTTCTGGGAAATCTTTTATTGAGAGCACTGAAAGTATTTTAAATATGCAGAATGCCAATACTATATTCCTTATATATTTTTTTTTCTTTTCTTCTCCACCCAGAATGAAAGCAAACCAAGCTACTCCAAACACATAAACTGAGATTCTTGATGACATAAAGTCCTTCTTTGTATCAGAGTTAAATTCTGAACTTAGAGCCAACAAAATCTATTTCTGAAGACTTGTAACATGATGGTCTAGGGTGCAGGATGAACAGCAGTGCCATCATTTTAGCCCCTTCCCCACTTTCCTCTAGATTAATGATGAAATGATTTGTAGAATACCTTGCTCCGGGTGCAGGGTGTGCCTCAAATCATTCTGTACTCTCTTGGCTTCTGGCTCCAGCCTGTGAGACAATTAACAGCTACTGTTCTTAATTATGCTGAAAAGCTACGAAGAGATTAAAAGTAGGCAGAGCAGAAAAGTCCATCACAGTGGTATTTATTTCAGGATGTCTCATCTGTATTTCACTTCTGAGACAAGACTGAGGCTATAAATACTTTTCTGTGTTCTGTATTAAAAAAGAAAAAGCCATTTCCCTTCTCATATGGGAATGTAGAGAGCGGCATAATTGGATAAAAAAGACAATGCTGAACACAAAGTATGACTTTTAGCCTTCTTTATAATTCATGTTTGCAGAAATTGCAATGTTTAAAATGAAGCTAAAGAGGAAGAAACAGCTGTGAAAACTATTAGCCTATATTAATTTAAAACACAGTTTTGTAATTTGTGATCTTCCCTGAACAACACAAATATTAACTTCGTTTTTTCCCATAAAATGTCTCCTTTCCTATTGCTTATTTACTATTGCAGGACTCTATCTTTCATCTCTTCGAAGTCACTAGAGTGATTTACAACAGTCTTATCAATTTCATGTGAATGGTCTACGGAATGCTAGGATTTGGTCAAATTCTTTCCCACAAGAGGTTTCAATTTGTTCATCATTCCCTCCTGGTATCTGGTTTCAAGACATGATGTGCAGAATTACCTTTAGTATCAGTTCTGCAGATACAATGCATTAGCAGAGAAAATTAGACACAATTCCTTTTAGATCTGATGTGCTGCCGTTGTCTTTAAGTTGTCAGGGTGTCGAATTAATGGCAACTGGAGAAGGTTGCCATGACTTAAGGGATCACTGTAAAAGGAAAAACAATCCTTTATATCTTTTCTGAGAGAATGGAAGGCAGCTGTTACACATTGCTCTGCTGTGAAGTCCCCCCCCCACCTTTTTACTTTGTTATGCTAGCAGAGGAGACATATACATGTATATATATATATGTACATACATATACAGAGAAAATTCCTTCTGTAAAATTAAAACAAAATAGTACATATGTACTAACTTTAATTTAAAGGCAGAAAATATATTATCTTAAGCTTGATAAAAAAATGTTTTTTATGATGTCTAACTTTAAAAACAGCACCTTTTCTCCCCAAAAACCCTGAAAATATAGTACATCAGTTTCTACCAAGTTAAAATCATGCTTCCAGTTATTATAAAATCTCATCTCTCAATTGGCAGCAATTTTTTCTTGTGAAAAAGAAGTCAAATCACAGATGCAGTAGTTTTTTTTGCTCTGTTACTGATTGTATTTTCTCTGTTTGTGATTACTTATTTATTTATTTACATTTTGGAAAGTTTTGGAAAGTTGGTTTTTTCCCCTTGAAATTTAGAATTGTAAGTAGACATGACTTCTTAATTTCTGCAGAATTGCATCCTTAGAAATGAATTTGAAAATGACATCCATACAGACAATAGAATTTCACAAATTATTGTTAAAAGGCTGCTCAAGTTGTCAATGGCTTTCTGTGGGCACAAAGGATCTTTGCATAGACCCTGATTAAGCTGGATAAGAAATTTTTTGAGTCAAAAGTCCTGGATGTATGCTTGCAAAAACTCAGTGTTTGAAAATACTATTAAAGACATTAGATGTAGAAAGCAAAAATGTGCAGGTCATCTCTCAGGTTGGACTTAAATAGTCTGGTCTCAGTCTATGTAGCCACCAGTTCATTTGGGCAAATTTGTGTGTCATCTTTTAAAAATGCTTTTAACAACAGAAATTTAGCAAAAGAGCAAATTTACTTTGTGTGTTAGTGCGTATCTATCAGGAAGCATGGATGCAATTAAATGAAATTAAACTAAAAATCTACAGTGATATCATGTAAACAATATCAGTTTTATGCTTCTCTCACAACACTTCACATACTTTACCTCTGGGGAAGCGTCAGTAAATACACAGGCTTTTCAATATAACTAGAAGATCCAAATTTTTAGTCTATCCACTGCATATCCACCAGAAGATAAAGGCCCTAAAAATCTTCCACCTTGACCCCCAAATTAAGGGTCCTTAGGGACTCTCTGGTTAAGCACCCAGGCTGAGCTCATTTGCTGAATCAATCACATATTAAATAGGATTTTATGAAGAGTATAATCAAAAGTTAAATGGGACTTTATAAATCAAAACAAAATTGTTAAATTTCATCTGAAATGTAAAGCAAATTTTAGAAGTTCAGATGTAATGTGTTCCACATGTGACGTATAGCTGATTAAATGCCCTACCATAATCTGATTTAACAGACATTTCAAAGGAGTACCTGGCTGTACCTGAGGTATTTTGGAGTGAAATTGCCATGTTTACATGACTGACTGAGAAAAGCTACCCCCAAAAACACGATTCACAATGTTGTGATCTCATGCAATTGAAATAAAATGATTCACAGTCTCTGCTGTTAATCTGATATCAGAAACATGACTCTCAGATTTCCTGCCTTTTACAATGTAGCCCTAAACTGTCTTTCATGAAAAAGCAAATATTAGTTTTAATCCTTCCTCAAGCTGCTTCCTTATACCAAACAATCAGACTTAGAGGTAGTAAGCTTCAGCTAGATCACTTCTCAAATCCTAGTTATGGGCTAGCTGTTGCAAGAGCCAGATGATAACCAGAGGGACTTTGTAAAAAAACCATCACTCTTACCAGTATCAAAAAGTGCCTGCTGTTGGAAGCAGCGTTTTTTTCATACCTCATGCCAGCTCTCAAAATAAAGGAAAAAAGTCAGGGATATGGGAAGGCTTTGAGTGTCAAAATCAAAAAATTGCAGCCCAAAAATCTTACATAAGGTAGCTGACTGCCTAGCTCAATAAGATATTCACAAACTGCTTTTCATTCCAAAGCAAAACCTTCCCTGAGCCTCCACTTCTGTATTGTGTAATAGGGTTATATTTACCCTAAGGAACTTACTTCTAGAAATTAGGCAGACAACACCTTAATCACCTCAAGCATAATTGAAATTATAGAGGAAAATCTGGAAATTAAAAATAAACTAACAACATTAGGGTATTGAAAAAAGAAAAAAGCAGTTTCAAAAGCAGTCTTTCTTTTGTATGCCATTGAACCCCTACTGGCTGTATCAGTCAGGAAGGCAGTGTGAGACTTTTACGGTGTTTTACATGGTTTAGAAAGGGCTTACTCTTGCACTCTCTGAAAAAACCCTCATATATTGATTATAAGGTGGTTCAAACAAGAGAATTCACCTTTCCTGTAGAAAAAAATAGAAATCAATGCTGGATCTATGGAATCAGAAGCCTGCAAGTCAGACAATGCATCACTCCAACAGTATGATAAGACCACAGACAGCCATAACTCCACATTTTGGTCTCTGCTCCTGGAACTACATTTATTTTGTGTGTTAGTTCTGTTCTGATAACTGCTTGATGTAAGACAATATCATTAAAAACTATATTTAATACAGAAATTTGAGTGCTGACTGAGACATTTAAGGTTAAAGTCATCTAGACTGATTTTTACCTTTTCTCTGAGCAAGATCTTTTTCTGATAAAAAGTTATGTAAAAAATTGCAAATAATGATCATCTTTTGAAAAAATAAATAGAGGAAAGGTTACTTAATACTTGGGAAGAGCAAATGAAAATACCAGTCTTTAGGAGGAAGACTATAAAGGAAAGGTAAGGCTTGAGAACATAATTTGTATGAGCAAGCTCTGGAAATGAGCTTCTATCAGATTTTCACACACTGATTGATTATCATTCGGTTTCAACTAGCTTTCTGCTTAACATGGGGTTCTATCTTTGACAAACTCTATTTCCACAGACACACTAGTGGAAAAATGCAGCCCTAATTTTGGGTTCAGAATCTGCTGTGGACATCCGGCTCCAAAATTTAGGCTTTTCTATTAAATTAGTATTTTATTGAATTTGAATCTTAGCCAAATGATCAAGTTGTTAAAGCTGAAAATAATTAGGAAGGACATCTTTTGAAAGGACCGGATCACAAAAAATAAATAATCATATGAAACCTTCTGATAACATTTCACTAGACTCTAAAATGCTAGTGTTAGAACTGAGGAAAGAAGGAACCAGAGGTTATGCAAACAACAGTAAAGTGAGGATAAAAGCAGCTAGAAAAATAATAAAAACATGTATAACTGTTGAAAGAAAGGAGAAGTTAATTGCATAAATACAGAAGCAAGGAAAAGCAGAACACTGGTAAAGGAATTGAAAGCATACCAGGAGAAAAAATAAATTTATCTGTGAAGATATCTTTCAGATCTATTACAAAAAGAATCTTTTAATAATTATTTGAACAATAGGGAAATCCTAGGAGTCTATAAGAAAATGAACAAAGGCAGGAAAAGGGTAAACAAGAAAAATGGGGTAAATGCAGTCATGTTAACCTGACATCAGTCCTGAGGAAAACAATGGGATGACTGGTATGAGACTCGATTAATAATGAAAGGAGGGAAATATAATTAATGCCAATCAATGTGGTTTTATGGAAAATAGATCTTGTCAAACTAATTTGATATTTTTGTGAGATTACAAGTTGGGTTGATAAGGTAATAATGTTGATACAATATACTTAGACTTCTACAGAACGTTTGATTTCATGCTACAGAACGCATTGGTGTCATGGTTTTATCCCAGCCAGCAAATCAGCACCACACAGCTGCTCACTCACTCCCCCCACAGTGTGATGGGGGAAGAATTGGAAAAGTGAGTAAACTCATGGGTTGAAATAAAGAAAATTTAAAAGATAAAGTGCATGCCACGCATGCAATCAAAACAAAACAAGGATCCATTTACCCTTTCCCATGTGCAGGAAGTTGTACATCCACCTCCAGGAAAGCAGGGCTCCATCAAAAATCATGATGACTTGGGGGCACAAAGGTCATCATACCTCCAATTCTTCCTCTTTCCCCAGCTTGATAGAATTGTATGCCACAGGATATCTCTGTGGACAGTTGGGCTTAGCGGTCCCAGCCACATCCCCTCCCAATTTGTGGAACCCCAGCCTTCTCCTTGGCGGTGTGGTATGAGAAGCAGGAGAGACCTTTACTCTGTGAAAGCACTGCTCAGAGTAACTAAAACGTGTTATGATCAACACTGCTTGCAGCACAAATCCAAAACCTAGTCCCATGCTAGTTACTGTGAAGAAAATCATCTCTATCCCAGCCAAAACCAGCCAAACTGGTTAAGAGGGATACAAAATAAACATGGTACACATCAAGTCTGCCATCAAGTGTACCAAACTCTCAATCTAACTAACCTCAAGATGTAATAGCAAATGGGATATGATCATCAAGTATCTCTGTTTCTAACAAGATCCTGTAGGTCATGGGTTTGAGCTGTTATTTCTGAAAACACTAATTGATAACATTGGGATATTATAGAATGAAATTATTTGAGGCTTTCAGGAGACAAGAAAATAAAAAGGGAAGTTAGAAAATACACAAGACCAAGTTACTGATGCTGTATCTAATATAAAGCTTAGAGTATGTTCTTAACACATGTTGCTCACAGTCTCATCACCCGTGTAGCACACCTTTTTCTCAGGCACTAGAATATACACCAGTGATAGCAGGTTGAGATCAAGCACAAGATAAATCTTATAGTTTTTTTCTGCAGCTGTCATCCAAGTTTCCTTTTTGGTGGCTTTTCATCATTTTGGTACCTTCAGCTATGGAGGAGGAAAGAGTGAGGGGAGTTCAGAAATGGGTTTTGGCCAGATTAATGTGTAGGCAGAGGTGAGCCTTGCCAATCAACAAGGAACCTTTGACACCTTGGACTGTGTGAAACCCAGGACAGTGTGAGCTTCTCCGAGGTAGCTCGTCTGGAGAGTTTGGAGGAGGTAGTCCTTATAGAACATAATAATTACCAGGTTGTGCTTCTGGCACACTGTGTCTAGCACCAACATGTAGCTGAACATCTTGCAAATCTGGGACCACCTGAGTGTGTATGAGAAATTTCTTTTCTCTCTTGAGGTATCAGAGTTGTCTGTGGAATCTCCAGCTCATCCACAAAACATTGGCATCAGACTCTGGAATTAATGTTATGACACAAATGCATGGTTTCCCTTAGCAGTAAATCACTTTGAAATGCACAAATCTGAAATTAAAATCATACTCATGAAAATATGCAGGATGGACATCCTCAGACAGTTAGATGGATAATGCAAGCACTCAAACTCTCAGTTTTGCTCTGAAAGGCAGGATACCTGAAGAAAAGTGAGATCCTGAAATCAAAACCCAGATGTCTGTCTGATTACACTATCTACCTATTCTCTTTGAACATTTCTTTAATGTTAGGAAATTTCCTTAGTCTACTTGATTTTCAAAGGCTTTATCACCAGAGGCTAGACATGGGCTGGAGTAGTCCATGTTTAGTATCTTATCTCTTACTACTTCACTACAATGAATTCATTCAATCTTTGGGGGTTTTGCCCTGAAGTGAGGCTCAAAACTAAGAAGTCTGCATAAAAATATTTTAAATGGAAGTCTATTGTTATTGTAGGCTTGAAGCACTGTCACAGATTGGAAAACAACAGACATATAAAATTAAGGAATTATTCCTAGCACAGATATTGGCAAAAAAAGGGCAAAATTACCTCAAAATTACCTCAAAATTACCTCAAAAGCTGATAATTTGTGTTAAGCACCACAAGCTTTATTTTCAAGTATGATTGTAATCATTATTGCTCCTTTACATCTTCAACTCTGCATCCCAAAGTTTTTTCCTGCTCTTCTTTCCTATTCATCCCAGACACAAGCACTGAGGTCTTTGGCAGGTGGTGATGAACATGCTGTGCACTCAGCCACCCCCTGACGTGTCTGACTGTGGCCATAGCAAAGGAAGCCTTGATGGGGAACCTGGTCATCACTTTGAGAATCCAAATGGGAAACAAACATGAAGGAGGTTGTCATACTTTTATTGAAGACACTTCTTCCCTAAAGGAGCCCTACTTGTCTACAGCCTCTCCTCTTCATGACAGAAACTGTGCAAGCTCTACCAACTGGGCAAACTCTTCAGGATGATCTACTGGCCAGCTTTTCTAAGCATGCTGTTGATTGCCTTATCAGAGACTTTACTGGATGGAACAAAGGGATATCAGTGGGATTTCTTCAGTCTTTGAGAATTTCTGACACGACAAAGAACAATTTTGTCATTCACTTAAACTCCCCACAATTCAGGTAGCTCTGCTGGGTGCCTTAGACTCTTATGCCTTGCATGGCCATGGTTGGCAGCTTTTATCTATCTTTCCATGCTGACTGGAATCTCTAGTTGATCTTGAGACCAGTGGTTATGGGAAATCTCTCTTCAGACCATTTCCCCAGGCACAGTATGATTGTGGTACCAAGTAGGGAAAGGGCAGGGAGCATTTAAGGTAAGCTTTTTGCATTAGCAGTATGTCACTTCAATTGCTGGAGTCAGACAGTGAGAGAGAAAAGGCTTTAGAGGAGAGCAGATGAATTAATCTGCCTGCAACCTTTACTGAGCAGCAGACAAATGTGTCTATTTTACCTTATCCCTGTATGACATAGTGTTTCTAATGAAGACACTGCATTTTTGGAACTGCTACGGCTGAAGAATGATGTGCCAGTTCTCCCCACTTGAAATGCCCTGCAATCATTCACATTTGAGATTTATGGAATCCTGGTTACAGTTTTATTGTTCTGGGAAAATCCCAGGTCTGTCAGTTATACAGATATTGTTTCATTAATGAGTACATCTCCAGAAATGGAAAAAACATCTAGAACTTTTGTTTATTTTAAGATTTAACTACATTATCTTTTAAAAATTACTTGTGAGGACAGGCTGATGGGTTGGTACAGCAAAGCTGGTGGCTGCAGAAGGTCACCAGAATCAGGCATTTTCTATTTTATGTAATACTCTAACCCATAGCTTGAAATATTGGTAAGTTTGTGAAGCTTTTTGCTTGGAGGAACTGTCAAGACCTGTTTGCCTGTCTCTGTTTGCATCTTGGAGGGTTTCTGAGGGTATTCTTTGTCTCTGGAATCTCTGTTTCAAAGGGGCATTGGAAGTCTCTATTTGCAAGTATTCATTTGAACGTACACTGGATCTCTTTGGTGTCCTCTCACATAGCATGGCAAAATCTTGGGCAAGAAAAGACAATCCTGATATCATGTTGTCATCAGAAAAATGTAAGTAAAATACTTGAAAGTGTAAAAGGGAAATTTTACTGAACAACTTAATGGCTATGTGGCCTCCACAGCACCATGTGCAGGCCTACTCTGTGAAATGCAGAACTCTACAGCTGACAGGGACAAAAGGAAAATGAGAACTGAGTGTTTTGAATTCGGAATTAGAGTGGAGACACAGGGAAGAATAAATGGAAGTAACATAACTGAAAGGATTGCCACACCCTGCTACTCTCTTGACTTTATATCTAAACATCTAGTTTTAATGATGCCTGTGTCTCACCTAGATGTAGGTAGGAATGGGCAGCCCTTGCTGGCTGTCTAAAGAGATCCTTGCCTTGTAAAATATAAATATGGATCTTTTTGGCAGCTGAACAGTCAGAAGTTATGGTAAGCTCAGATGTAATAATAGTGTGGGTGTAGGTATCCATGTTATTTGAAAAATAATATGTGGCCACTGATGGAAAGCAGAGCAATATATCTGATAAAGAAGGCAAAGATCAAGTTGTGTAAAATGAATATTTTAATGAACATAGTATGAATATATTAGATGTTATCAGAACCACAGAATATTCTGACAAGACTCTTGAAGTCCAACTCATAAATGAGTGGCCTCTACTAGGATCAAACCCATGGCTTTGGTGTTATTCAGCACCATGCTCAGACCAATGTACATGAGCAGACCACCACAGCATTTACAGCATTGCCATTCTGGATTTCAGCTCACTGTAAATTATGCCCTTAACTTGTCCTTATTTCTGCATTTGTTAGATCTTTTTAGTACTAGACACAATTAGCATTGCTTTCTGTGGAGCTGGGGTGATACAACAGTAAAGTAATTTTTAATTTACCCAGAGCCCACCTCCAAAACAGCATATTTTCTCTGTTGTTACTTGATATCCTCATGCTAGCTGCTTCTGAGTGTGAGACTTCTGTTGCTGATCTTAGGCAAACACCAGTGCCAAGACACTCTTATATTACATTGTGCCTTTTGTCTTGATGCTGTAAAAGCTGTATGACTGAAGTGGCAAAAAGAAATAGAAGAAAAAATATTTTGCAACAACAAAGAGGAAAATGATAATGTCAAAATAGATTAAGGTTGGAAGAGAAATGGGCACAGATAAAAATACCAACAGTGAGCCATTGAACCCAAACTTTTAGGGGCTATTAAGCAAATTGGCTGTTCAGAAATATATTTCAGTTTCACATGAAAAGTGACTTTGAAATAATTTTTGTAAAGCAACCTATTGAGTTATACCACATATTTTTTATTTTTTTAGGAGCGGACAAGAGTTCTGCTTGAGCCAACAGGAAAAGATATTGCTGCAAAAGAGGGAAGAAGGGTGGCAACAAACAGCAGCAGCACCTATAGAAATGCACTGGATAAAGAAAGTCAACAGGACTGATACAAGGACATGGTCTACATGCAATTTTAATGCTATCAGTACTTATGTGGTAGTTCTTTTTTAGCAATCAAGAGATCTGAGGAAAAGGCACTAGAGTACTTAAGTATCAGTCCCATGAACCAATAGATGTGAAGTCATGCTGCTGTCTGCCTTCCTGTGAGGCCAAAATCCAGACTAAGAATAAATGAACACCAGTGGAGAAACCTGCTTAACCAGCTGCACTGGTCAAGGACCAGCTGGGGAAGATCCCTGCTCAGGAAATTCAATTTTTCTAGATTTACAAGTCTGGATGAAGCCCCTTTTCCCATATATCAAATATAAATGTCTACACAGCAATATTTTTCTGCACACACATATGTAATACAATTATTTCTTATCACTTAAAAATCTACTGAAGTTTCTCTCCATTGAACCAAAAATATGCATATGGAATATCTATTCCTATTAATAATATTTGTGTTCTATATCCTAGTTGATAAGTGGTTTGTACACATTGATTTGTAACTATTTGTTAATTATAAGTCTAAAAGTCTTAAAAAGTCTAAAATTATGTCTTTGAAAAGGCTCTGAAAATACATCATCTACCACATGAAAAAAAAAGTAATATAGAACAATTTTCAAAAATATTTTCTGCAATTAAAAATTACATGTTGAAACAGAGCCATTTTAGAATAAATACATTGGTTCAACAAATACTAGGCAATAATTTGTGATGTAATTAGAAATCAGAGAAAAATTCAGTCATATCTTAGTTATTCTAATTGCTTGGCAAGATGTTTGCAAGTTGTTGGGTTAAGATAAATACTGCTAATGTGTACTGGAAAATTACACTTTTACCAGTTGAAGAAGACAACAATTCTGCAGAGTCCTCTCAGAGGTCATGTGCAACTGACTAAAGCAGGGACACGGACAAATCTGTGACTAGCTAGTTACTTTTGCACTGTGATGTCTAAATCCTGTCTTCAAATGGTTCAGTTTATTTCCTGATAGTAACAGTTGTCACAAAAACTTTACACTGAGTAGATGAGATCTTCTTTGGTCAGATGTTCTTAGGCCAGCTGCTGTCATATTCTAAAGGCATCAACTCATTTTGTCCTGTCATAGTTCACTTCCAGTGCTAGCTGTGGGGTAACCCTATACTTGTACTTTAAATGGTTGTCATTACCTTGTCATGCTTATAATTTCTGTAATTATTTGGGGGGTTGTTTTATTCTAAATGTCTTAGTTGTAAAGTATGTGAAAAATAGGTTCTGATTGGATTTTTTTTCTTGCTTTATTTCTGCCTCCTGTGGTAGCACTGTTTCTACCACAAGACAATTATTTTCTGGTCAGAAACTCTTACCTCCTCCTTCACATTCTATTTAACTTTAAAACCAACTGGGACTTTAGGCTTGTTCTTAAGTTCAGCATCTTGTCATATACTCCAGTACACTTTGATTGATACAGATACAAGGTTCATGTAACCATACAAGAAAAACATTACAGACTTGTGGAGAGGCAATTGTCATCAGCAAGCCGACGTACCTGGTCTGAGATGAATTTCCAGATCAAAATGCGTATTTTCTTTTTGCTTTTTGACAGAGAGTAGTACTTGACAGGTTTCTGGTTCTTCAGAAGTCTCTTGATGGCTGGAAGAAGTGACAGCCCTCAGATCGGAATGGCGTGCAACAGGCTACTGTGTTCTTGTACAAATCAAAGCCCTCTTTCAAACTTGAACCCTCTTTTCTGAGTTGGGAAAAGTATATGGGAAAAATGATTGTTAAAGTTTAAGTAGCGCAGATGACTGTTAAATATTCAGGTTAGGATGCACTGTGCAAGAGTCTTAAGATGACAAAGTTGGTCTGAATATTTTTAAGGAGATAGCAAGAAGGAAAATGGGGGTTTGTGTGTTTGGCAATACATTGTTAGTAACATAAGCGGTTTCTCAGATATTTCTTTGACAACTCTGAAAGGATTAAAAATGTGAAGACTTTCTCTCCTGCAATATCACATTTATTCAAATGACAGGAAAAAATTTTAAAATCATGAATAATTTTTAGATGAAAATGGTTACCTTTTCCCAGGGTGCAGAATGGAAAATATTTTTTTAGTTAAGAAAAGAGATTTAGTAAACTTTTTTTTAAATGTTGGGGAAAAATAACCTAGTATTTCCTGCCATCCATAAGAGAATTTTCAATAACTACCGAATTATTTTCAACTAACTTATCTTAATCAATCTAATATATTAGAGCATACTGATAAACGTACTATATAGATTGTTTATTTTATTAGCTAAATAATAAGACGCATTTC
Source organism: Melospiza georgiana (assembly GCF_028018845.1). Lineage (NCBI taxonomy): Eukaryota > Metazoa > Chordata > Aves > Passeriformes > Passerellidae > Melospiza > Melospiza georgiana. The sequence continues at coordinate 91,982,596 of NC_080430.1, read as the reverse complement.
TTTTAGTTCTTTGCTACTGTGTCATTTTGATCAAGAGAGCATGTCAAAATGTACAGACATATAGTTTGTGGTTTGTGAAAACGATGTCACAAAATGCACCAATCACATTTGGCTTCACTGCTACTACTTCTTGTTCAGTACCTCCCCAAAGGAGCCTTGTACCCTGCAGGCCAGGGATTGTGAGGGATCTGTCCCAGGGTCCAGCCTCAGCCTTTAGAAGCACCAATATAGGACTTTAACCCTGCTTTATAGCAGATGGATGTTGTTGATTTGTGAGAGAGTACATTAGCTAATTCTATGGAAGACAAGAAAAGTGAAATCAGACAGAAGTAGCAATATTGATGGAGGGGAAAAAAAAAAGGAAAAGTTGTGCATTCATAAGCTACATGCAATCCTGCTTGCAGAGACTCTATCTGTGGTAAAGGACACCAAAGTAAAAGTAATTCAATGGGGAAGTGAATATTTTAATCATCTGATTATCATCCCAGACATGAATCTGGGATGATAGCTGACAATACTGAAACATTTTTCTTTAGGGATGTTGCAGAGTTCTTTTTAATGAAGGAGTTTCTTTCTACTTATTTGGGCTCTAGTTGCAGCACTCCAGTTTGGAGTTTGGTGAGAAACTGAAATGGAGTGTAGTGGTGGTGGCATGAATTATGACATCGCTATATTTGAATGAAGCTTTAGGATCAGCTCTGAAACTAACTTGCTGACAGAGATGAAATATTCACTTAGCAGTTGTCTCTTCTGTATCTGGCTACAAAAGGAAGCAATTTAGTTGGATATGGGGATAAATTTGCCCATCTGAATTAAGTAAACACATCCCCATTTGGATACAAGTGGAACAGGTCAGGTCTTTCTTCCTAATTCTGACAATAAGCATGGAACAAGGAGGGCTAAGCAACTGTATGAAGTACTGTAGCAAATAACCTGATTATATCAAATGGGGGGGAGGGGGGGTTGAGTTACTTAAAGGATTGGCTAAACAAATCTTGGTTTTGTATCTTCTTTATTGGTAGTTTAAAAAGGTTCAATTAAACAGACATAACTGGCAGGAAATTATAATTTGGATTATTTGCATTCCTTATAAGAAAGGTTACAATGAAAGTTAGGGGTTTTTTTTGTTAGTTTTGTTGTTGTTGTTGTTGCTGTTTATTGTTTGTTGTTGTTGATTTTTGTGGTGGTTTTGGTTTGGGTTGCTTTGGTGCTTTTTGGTTTTGGTGCTTTTTTGTTTTTGGAGGTTTTTCATTGTTTTTTGGTTTGGGTTTTTTTGGGGTTTTTTTTTGCTGGTTTTTTTTGTTTTGGGTTTTTTTTGGGTTTTGGTTTTATGTTTTTAGGGTTTTTTTTCCGGTTAGTACAAATTTGGTTTGAGACATGCAAAAAAAGTGGAAGTCATTCATCGGTATGGTCACACATGAGAACATAATGCTTGAAATTGTTTTACCATAACTATGGATAGTGATTTGCCAATTCCACTTTTCGGAGTCCAAGGAAAATGCTTTGATATTTTCTGAATTCTGGTTTTGAAACTGTGAAGGTAATTACCAATCAAGTATCCTGCCAGTTCATAATATATCAGTATGAACATTGGTTTATGACTTCTGAGCTCTTTTCTCTCAAAGTAGTCGGCTCGTATTATTTGGGATCAAGACTGGCTCATAATAATGTCTGGAATTTGGTTTTGGTGATGACTTGTGCCTGTTGCATTATGTGTAACAGTCTCCTTGTAACTCAGAGTCCCATCTTTAGTAATTACATTTGACCAACCTCCTGAAGATATTTTGAAATCTAGGATTTAAATGGTAAATGCTGTCATTACTGAGGAGCAGTAGTTAACCATAATTTCTCTAACTGAAATAATAAATATATAATAGTATGGAAATAGTGATTTTTTTTAAATGTGAGACACAAGAGGGTGTAACGTCATCATTTTTTCTCACTAGCATTTAACAGGTTTTTCTAGGGATCTGGGGCATTGGGTGGGAAGCCAAAAAAAAAAGAAAATGTCAGTTTTTACATACCGAATTCCCCAAGCCAAAACTGATTCTGATGTCTTATACTCATCTCCCCAGGTGAGAGGAGACTGTCTCCACCAAAGTGTCAAAAGCACTGAAAAGAGCTAATTTTACTGGGTCTGCTTTATGTGTGAAATGAAATGTTCCACATCGCCCTGTTTAACAGTACTGAGACAATGCCCATCTGTTCTAGCAATGGGGATCTCTCTGATGGAATGTCTCCCCTTATTCAACATACTTAAACATCATGTGGAGGCTGGATTCTTATTGTAACTGGTAAACAATAATATTTTTAAAGCTCTGAGGATGAGATTAAAATGTTGTTATAATAGCAAAGTTTGATTTAAACAATTCTGATTTCCTGAGAGGGCTCTTGATATAATAATCCTGTGTGATACAAACCCTGACAGAGACTGTAGAAAAAAGTTGTTATTGCTCAAATATTACTTTCTAATTAGCCAACAAGAACAATTAGGAAATGCTTCAGGTAACTTTAATCTCTCTGCCTGGCTACACATTGTTGATTTTTTATGCCAACAAATACATACTGATATTTTAAAACAGATCTCTGTATGCTAATTTTCTTATTTCCCCATCTGAAAGGCTATAGCTTCCTGACTGTTAATTCCCTTTGACAGTGAATGGTTTTGTTTCTTATTCACCTCAAAATAATGTATTGTTACGAAGGGATTTATAATAAACAGTATCTAGGAAAAAACTATGATGTTGATCAGTTTTGACAACTAAAAATGCATTATTAATGGAATAATAACATTGGAAGCATCTTGAAAAGAAGCTGATTTTGAGGAGTTTATTTTTCTCTTCAGACTGAGATTCATTCTTCTAGTTTAGAGATACTTCTGGGTGGACAGGTCATTACAGAGAAGAATGCCAAAATTATTGCATGTTAGGAAGCCTTGTGATGCTGCCTGTCAAATATAGAATGATAGGTACACTTAAAATAAAGTCAGATACATTATTCCCATTAAAATCCACTTTTACAATATCTGGTTTGACATATAGAATAGATATTTTAAGTGAGTATATATGTCAGAAAGTGAAATTGCCGTAACTGCTTGATTTTACTTAATGGCTGTTGATGAAAGATACCATTTCTTTTTCCTCTGTGCACAGTCACATATGAATATAAATACTGGAACAAATATTTGAATAACAATGCAGCTCAGTGCATCTCTCTGGCATTTTTGCTATTGAAGTAAATGTAAAGCTAAACCTTGAAGTGAAACTACATGTTAATTCATCCTCTTCAGCTCTAGCAGAGGACAAGCAGTAGTATAAATTTGCAATATGCTTACTCATACGCTTAAGGTATAGTATCCTTGATATTATTTGCATACATAACCCAGTATTTAAACCTCATATTTTCAGTCAGGGTGAATTCTAAGCCATAGTTGTTAAACAATTCTCTAAAAATATTTATGCCAATAGCCAAATTATGATGTCTTACTGGCTGTTCTCTAGGAAGACCAGTTTACCATCATTATTGGATTTTATATTAATTATAGTATGTACTTTATTAAATTTGCTGAAGTGCTTTACTGGATATTCTCCAAACTCTAACAGCCAAATGAAATTATATAAAAAGGATCAGCTGTATTTAAGGGCATGTGAAAGTGCTTTAGAGACTGGTTATAATTAAAGAGGTTGTAAACCAACACACAGAGTGCAAATGTCAATGCATAGCCTTCCTTTCCTTACTTACATAATTGGAAGAAATTTAACAAGAATGACTCAGTAAAATATGAGAGCTTGATACAGAATACACCCAAAACCTCTAATAAACATCTTTGCAGTTTTAAGCAATAGAAAGTGATGTCTATGACATTTCTCACAAAATAACCGTGCATGAAATGCTTTCCTAAATGCACTTAACATTGCACATTGGATGAGAATAAACAAGTTTAATAGATTAAAGGTGATGAGGTTGAGAAAGATGAGAAAGCATATTTTACCCTCTTTCTTTAAAGCTCTCAGGCCTGAATTCTTTATGTGCCCTAATGAGTAAGAATGTGTTTAAAAAGAAAAGGAATGATAGTCATACATCATTGCTGCTTTATCCAGCATCTGGTAGAGCTGAGGTATGAATCTGTTCCTAAGAGGAGATGGGATAGCCAGTGGAGAAAGCAGATTGCCAGGAGGGACAGAATTAAGAATGGGGGATCCTAGCAGAAAAACAAAGTATAAAATTTAAATTTAAGAGTTAATTTGCACAAATTTTCAGGGAAAGGCTACTTGAACTAAACTATCAGGATCTTTATCACTGGGTTACTTCAAAGGCAAATACCTGCTTTTTTGTTTGATATGTGGGTAAATCAGAAAGAGAAGGCTTAACCCTTTTCTGCTGAAGTCTCCTGGTATCATTAAAGCTGCATGTCTTATTGAAAGTACTTACTGTTTTAATAATTTAATTTAATACTAACAAAACACATAAACTCTAGTGTATTTTCCAGGAAAACTGAAATAATTATTGTGAGAAAAAAAGTCAGTTCAAGGTATATTCCAGTTTATTTTTATTTTTTACTAAGTTTTGGATGCATTTTCTTCAAAAACAGCTCATTCATTATCTCTTTTAAACAAATGTATTTTATCATAATATATCATACATTTACATTTTCTCAACTGAATTAAAATAAAGGTTCTTTTGTTCTTCTGTGTTATGGCAAGAAAAATAAATCAGATTTAGCATGTTGTACTCTCACACTATACCACTATACCAGCAAAGCCTGGACACAAAATATTCTACATATTGGTAGAAATGTTAAGAAAGTTAAGTTACACAGTTGTAACTATGAATATCTGAAGATAATCTACAGGTTCAACCAGTTAAAAAGAAAATGGATAAAATAAACATAAAATATAAAATATAAAATAAAAAATAATATAAAATAAAATATAAAATATAAAATATAAAATATAAAATATAAAATATAAAATATAAAATATAAAATATAAAATATAAAATATAAAATATAAAATATAAAATATAAAATATAAAATATAAAATATAAAATATAAAATATAAAATATAAAATATAAAATATGTGTGACTCACGTCTACAAGAGAAAATAAAGGCTTAGGTCCATACATGAAATATAAAATGCTCTCATAGGTGATGACAAATAATGCAGTCATTTGTTAGAGGAAGAGTTTATTACAACAAAAATGGTTGCAATTAAAAAATGTGGAATATCTAATATTTTGAAAAGTAAAATTATTGTTAAAATAATATTAATGATATTGTTAAAATTTTGGTTTGTCTCATTACATAGGCAACACTTAATAATCATAGAATGCACTTACAGATGAGATGACAAGAAGTTTATTCAGAATCTACACCTATCCTTCTGCACTTATAGGTGATTTCAATAAATATCTTATTTATATTCATTCTAAAAGTTTAATTTCCATTGTATCACCAAGAAAAGGTGGAGTAAAATTTCAGAATTTTTCATAGAATCATTTATCTTTTGGATCATCAGTCTAACCATTAACTCCACCACTAAACCACGCCCTTTGGTGCCAACTCTTATACATCTTTTAAATACCTCCAGAGTTGGTGACTCAACCATTTCCTTGGATAACCTGTTCCTGTGCTTGACAACAATTTCTTCTTTGGTGAAGAAATTTTTCCTAATATGCAATCTAACCCACCCTTCCCTGGCTCAACACATTCAATAAGGAGGGAGATACCCCTTAGCTTTTCTTTTCATGCTGATTTATTCATAAAAATATCTTTTTTGTCTTTTACAGCAGTGTGCAGGATAAGCTCTAGGTGGGATTTGGCCCTTCTAATTTTCTGCCTCTGTAACATCAAAACATCCCTGTAATCCTCCAGAGCTACCTGCCCCTTCTTCCAAATGTGATATACACTTTTGCTTCCTCCCTCAGTTCTAGTCATAGCTCTCTGTCCGGCCAGGCTGTTCTTTCCCCGTGGCTCATCTTTCAGCACGTGGGCACAGCTTACTCCCGCACCTTTAGGAGTTCCTTTTATAGGAACACACAACCTTCCAGGACACTTGCTCTTCAGGATTGCTTCCCTAGAGATTTTCCAAACCAGTGTTCCAAATAGACCAATGTTTAGTCTGGAAGCCCAAGGTGGCAGTTTTGCTTGCACCCCTCCTTATTTTTGCAAGAATCAAAACCTCTATCATTTCATAATCACTGTGCCCAAGACAGGCTCCAACTACCTTGTCCCCCACATGTCCTTCTCTGCCTCACAAACAGGTCCAGCTGGGCTTTTCCCTAGCTGACCCTCTCACCAGCTCTGTGAGGAAGCTATCTTCTGGACACTCCAGGAACCCACTAGACTTTTTCCTCTGTGCTGTATTTTATTTCCAATAGATATCTAGTAAGTTGTCTGAATATACGTGTATTTCACTAATATTCTACTGTAGAAAATGCAAAATGAATATGTGTGGGTCAGATTACTGTATGTCCAGTAACCAGTTTACAATACACAATCACCCCACTTCTTTGTGCCAATCCTGATGTGCAGGCAAATAGGCAAATCCCATGGGCTGAAAATTTGGCCTCAAATGAATACATGGTGAATAATAAGCTCTATGAAGTATTTATAGTTCTTTAACCAATTATGAATAATGACAAGTTTCATATTATGTTCCTTTTATTTGAAAAAGACTACAATCCAGTTAATTTTTCTCATTTGAATAATGTTAAATAGCCAATGAATTTGATCACTTTATGACCATACCCAATGCCAAACAGACATAAACGTCATTAAGGGTCAAAAGTCCAAGTCTAGAAATGTGAATTCTATTTTCAGCTCTACACAGGCTTCTTGTGTGACCTGGGCAAGTTTAGATTTGTAAGGATTGAGTACAAATATCTCTGTTGTATAATTAATTAATTAGTGATAACACTCTTTTTTATTTTCACAGGGTTGCTATTTAGTTTCCGTAAAGAGTGTTTGTAAATAATTTTGATTTTTGCAGTTGATTTTTTTTTAGAAACATGAATTTGAAAATTAAAAACATGCACCAAAACGCAAACTGTATGACATTAAAGTATTACAGCAGACCTAAAATATTAATAAAACAGGCTTCTGTAACTTATGCCAAAAACAATAAACAAAAGTAAACGTTTTCTTGTTATGTTAGTGGGATATGTTGCACATTTCACTTGCAGTTCATCACATCTTGCTTGAGAAGACATCATAAACAATGCTCCCTCTGCAAGTTGTGTATTTCTTTATCCCCTCTTTCACCATCCTGTCTTTTGCTCTGTGCAATACATATGCATATCCATACAAAGATATGTTAATAAATATATTGAGATTTCATTAAGAAAAATATGTTGAGGAAACATAAATATTTAACTGATACTGGGAAAAGAAAAAGTTGCCTACGCAGTCTTAATTTTGCCCCATTTTTACAGTGAATTATGAGGAACTTAAATTTCAAGGTCATCTTGCCTTTCTCAAGAATAAAATATAAAACCATATCCATTTTTTCTGCCGAGGCAAATATAGAGAACCATGCAGTACTTAATACAAGCACACATTTAAATTGTAGTTTCAAAATATGCCACAGATTAAATACAAAGGTGCAGAAATATTTTTCTGGCCTAATTTATTGATTTCTGCAATTACACATAAGTCTTCTCCCCACCTTTTAGTCTAAGGAACTCAATATTGTTTGTTATCAAAAGTTATGTAGCATTAGTCTAAAGTATTAGCAGACATGTTGAGAAAATTGAGTCTTAATAAATTTTGGCCATTCTGATTCTACCTTAGGTGTTTTGTACCCTACTGAGATTGTAAAATTTCAAAACTGCTCTGTGACACCCATGAGCAAGTAAAGTCAGCATACCCAGTTGTGTATTGAACTAACTTACTCTTCACAGCCATGGCATGGGGAAAGGTTGAGGATGTTTGAATTATGATGGGAGTTCAACTAACAAACCGTATTCAGCCAGTCACATGGTGCCATCCAGGTCTGCCTTCCTAGAAGAGGAATGTGGGTGAACCATCACAAAAAAGAAAAAATCAGTTGAAAATAAAAAAGACAGAAAAAAATATGCAGAAGATACATTTTAGTCAGAGAAATGTTGCATGCATACATGAAGTTACATGCAGCATTCATGCATTGAAACCTACTCCATATCTGAGTGCTTCTTTTGTCTTCCTCTGCTAATCACCATCTCTAAGGATTTATTTCCACATTTGAAGCCTACATGGAGATTCTAACAGCTAACATCTTTCATTTTCAACCTGTTGCATGAATAACCCTTCCAAGCGTTTAAATCTGAAATTTTCTTCCGGTATCATACTGGTTTGAAGTCCATCCTGGGAAAGATTTCAGCCATGACCCAGTAAAAGTTTCCCTGTGCATTTACACAGCACAGTTTTAAAATTGAATGCCACACTGCTCTTCTGGGGTTACAAACAAGAGCTTTTTACAGGTGAGGAGGGAATACTTCTACCTTCCTACATGCAACTGGAACTCACATTTTCCCCTGAGAGGGGAGAGTGAAAGAGAAATAATGTTGTAATGCTGCTTTCCAGTAGGTAAAACTGGTTTTGGAAGGAAGGAAGGAAGGAAGGAAGGAAGGAAGGAAGGAAGGAAGGAAGGAAGGAAGGAAGGAAGGAAGGAAGGAAGGAAGGAAGGAAGGAAGGAAGGAAGGAAGGAAGGAAGGAAGGAAGGAAGGAAGGAAGGAAGGAAGGAAGGAAGGAAGGAAGGAAGGAAGGAAGGAAGGAAGGAAGGAAGGAAGGAAGGAAGGAAGGAAGGAAGGAAGGAAGGAAGGAAGGAAGGAAGGAAGAAAGAAAGAAAGAAAGAAAGAAAGAAAGAAAGAAAGAAAGAAAGAAAGAAAGAAAGAAAGAAAGAAAGAAAGAAAGAAAGAAAGAAAGAAAGAAAGAAAGAAAGAAAGAAAGAAAGAAAGAAAGAAAGAAAGAAAGAAAGAAAGAAAGAAAGAAAGAAAGAAAGAAAGAAATGTCAGTAAATATAATAGATAACCATGTAAGAAATGTAAAGGTAAGGCTGAAGTCAATGTTTTCTAAGCTTGTCTATGTAAGGCATGCAGTATTCAGAGATAAGACTAGTTCACTGCTGTTGATCAGATAAATGTTACAATTGACCTAGTTAGAGGAAAGACAAATTGTCAGGCAATTCCTAACTCCATTAATGGGTTAATAATTTTAGTATGCTATTCTTTTTTGAAAAGGCTTATTTAAATGTTTATCAGTTGTGCAAAGTGGAGCAGCACTGGAGATTCGCAAGGGAGAACTGATCATTGCCTATGCATGGAAGCGTTGTAGGAAGATTAAAATAACATTGAGTATATTCTGTAAATGAAGGAGAGAACTAAAAGAAGCCTCCAGAGTCCATTATAAATTTTAATAATACATCAAGGTAATGTAACTGAATAACCGATCTCTGAGGGAAGAAACACAACATTTGGCTAATATTACAATTTAAATTATGAAAACAAAAAGAGCTTTTAGTTAATCTTGTCTTTCTGCTTTTATTCTTGAGGCTCTTTTTTATTTTCCCTGAATCCAAAACACCATGTAAACAAATAAAAGTACGGGAGAAAATAAACAGTTTGGCATCTCAGTAGATTAATTAATGCGCTTCAGCCTTGGCACCAGTAGGCGAAAATTATGTGCATAAATAATATCACTAATTAAAAAGATGCAGATTAACATGCAAATAATGTTAATGAGGATCTGCAATTCCAGAGTGGATTCGCATAACATCAACAATTTAATGGGTTGGAAGGCTTGTGTTTGCATTACATTAATAAATTTCAAAGACCTTGCATAAAAAAGTTCTGTTGGAGCCTCTGTTTCCCACTTGTGAGTTGTAAATTCTGTGGGCAGTAGCAAACGCTCATCGGCAGATGCCAAAGTCATTATCTCAAAGACTGTTGAGATGGTGCCATGTGCCAGTGTGACCAGCTGTTGGGAACTGGGCAGTAGGCACTGCACTGTGCCAATTATTCATATTATTTGGGTAGTCTTGATATTTATTTAAACTGATTAATATTTTGTGCTCTGCATCTTGATCTGGAGGGAAATCATTTTAAGCAAGCAAAGTTTTAAAAAAATCTTATTAGCCTTTGATGTGTCATGGATGGTTGAATGCATAATGGAATTGATTAAGCAGACATAATTTCTAACCATAGGCAAAAACAATATAAGATGTCTTTAATGATGTCATATAATGTTGAGATTAAATATCATAGGATCAAACTCCAAATGAATTGTAAAAACCCAGATTTTACTGAAAAATGAGAACCATTATACTGCAGTATCCTTTTTTGCTTCTAAATTGAGGAACACTCCTCTGAGGACACTACTTAAAGAAAGAGCGAAGGTTAAGAAAGATTAGAGAAAACTCGTTTTCAAATGCCATGTAACTCTTCATAATTTTCTTTCCTATTCTATGATAATCATTATCTGCTCCACACCCAGCCATTCCACTGCGGCTTTGAGACCCCACAACACATGGGACAAAGCAATTTCCTGAAGGCAGACCCAGACAACATGCTAGAATTATCCATCTGTGTAAGCTCTGTCTGAATGATTCAGTAATCTGAGTTTGCTCTTGTGTATGCTGAATAAGGCTACTAGCTGCAAAAGGCAGTAGAAACAAGTAGCAAAACTTTCACCAACTTAAAATGTTTCTTTGCTCACCTAAGACTTAACAAATTAAGACATGTATAATTCTGTATTTATACCTTTATCTGCATCTCAAAGCAGTATGTAGACATTAAAATTGTTAGCTAAGAAAAATTTGTGACATCCTTTAAAGGTGAAAAGATTCAGAATAAGTACTTTGCAAGAGCTAAAAAAGAGTTGTTTAATGGGTACTATGTAAATACATGATATTTAGCTTTCAAGCCAATCTTGGAACAAGGGAATATTTTTCAAATTCAAAATAGTATATGGAAAAGTTATTCATGTGTTTTTACACATCAATAAATAATCTGTACTTATTGTAGGCTTAAATCTTTATTCAATTATAAAGTAACACTATTTTGGCTGCAGATATTGTGTGGATGAACACTAGTTATTTTAATATCTGCTGAATATACTCAGTTACGGAATCAATATCATGCTCAAGGTCGGCTGATATTTATTCAAACTGATAAACACATCTGAAACAAAATATTGTCAGAAAGATTGTTAAAATGCCTCTTACTATGTTTACAGACTAATCAAATATGACTGAAACTAAAGCCCTCAGAAAGTCTGAACAGTATCTTGAACCTGCATTCACAACACACATTCTTGAGTATAAAAGCGAACAATTCAATATGAACATTTGACAGATGTTTGAGGAATTCAGTTTGCTTTCCAGGGAAAAGGGAAAAAACACACCTTTGAAACATTCAAAGTTGTGAAATTGAGAAGTCCGTACTTTGGTTCTTTTTGATAACTACATGAAATGAAAATAAAAATACCAGAAAATAATAACCCATGCCTTCCTTGTCTTCCAATCTCAGCTGGTAAATCAGCAACACATTGGGTACCAATGCATATCGCTGCTTCCCAAGCAACCTCTATCCCCTAACTCCCTCAGACAGAAACTAGACTTAACATACTCACTTTTGCAACTTTAAAGGAAACAAGCAAAGCAGAGCGAGTCCCAATAATGTTTCTTTAATCTGAGGTGCTGTCTTTCTTTCCTCTTTACTACTGCTGTCACTGGAGCAAGTACAGCTTAGCTAATAGCTGGATTGCTTATGGGATATGCCTCAACACTTCCTTAGAAAGATTTAGCATAAAAGTGTGAATATGGCTTAGTCTTCATGAAGTTTTTTGCCCCTTGTACTTTGTTTTTAGAATGCCCCAGGGAACTACTGGGTGCCATTAAGGTTCTTTCATGGTGTACAGTGTGAATGCACTATATCAACATGGCACACAGACCTGGCCTTTGGCTGCTGGAAATTTTGGAACCACTGGTGGAACTTTTTCTTCCTATTTTTTTCCTTTGAAATTGCTGTCGGAACTGACACCCTCGGAATAGATGTATCACACTCCAGTTTTTACCAGTTCACTTTTCCTACAACCTGTTTAAACTACCTTCCCAACTCCCCATTAAGTGTGATTCACATTCCCCTACACTTACTCCTGTATTACCCAGGAGTAAGTACTTTGTCATCAACATGTACAGATTTTTTCTCTTTTCTGCTTTACTGATAGCTATTGTGTTCATGTCTATGTCCTCTTGAACTCTAAAAAGAGTTACATAGAAAACCAATAGTGATGTTTGTGTCTGCTCAGCTATAAAATGTTACTTTAAATGTGCTATATGTGTTTGTAAATCCATGGTCACAGAAACAAAAACCACTACCTTTACTGAAGGAATATCAAAGCAGCCAAGACAAAGTCAGGTGTCAGGAAACGGTAAAATGCAAATAAGGTGAAACATTATCTCTTCCACTTCAACTATGATCTTTTTGTTACTTCTACTCTGTAGTTAAAATATTTACATATCCATAATATAAATAAAATATTAACAGTCTGGCATAAGTCTGAAAATAACTGTCTTTACTGTAGTCAAACTAATTGCAAAGACACATGGAACGAGTATTCCATGCAGTCTTCCATTTTTTACAATAATATACTACAGCTATGTAAAAGTTAATAGCTTCATAATAGGTGATCATCTTATTTTTCCATTTCAAGGGTAATAATACTTAAGCAACACAAATAAATCCATAAAATATTAAATATTTATCCCTAAAAAATAAACTCGTGTTATATTCCTAGATTAAAGCCATGTTTTTATGAATTCCTAAATTCAAGCCATGCCATTGAACATGGAAATGGATAAAGAGGTAGGTCTAAACCATTTTTCTTCTGTTCATAGGGCAGAGTTGACTGAAATATGAATCAAGTCTCACAACCAGGTGCTTGAATGTATCTAGGTAGGTTTGACTTCCTAGGGTCCAGTCCACTAGACAAGGACTGCAAAATTTGTATTTCTGTACCATTCTTCTTGTGTTACATAATTGCTCAGAGCAGTAGGCTCTTACAATATTGAGTAATAAATAAATAAATGTAAAGTGTCAATAAATGTTAAGTGGCAAAATGAAAATTTTATTTCATTTATACCTGCATTCTTCCAGGCTCTAAAACATGTATTGCTGCTCTAGAAAAGGGGATAGATATCAATCTCTCAAACTTCAGTCTAAACATTCAGCAGCAGTTAAAAAGACAAATCTAAATTTTAGGAAAGAAAATGAAACCAAAGACATAAACACAGCACCAAGTAAATGCATTCTAAAAACGTGTCTTGACTACTTTACACGGCTCCAGTCATCCAGTTTCAAAATTGACATAAGGAAACTAGAGAAGGTAAAGAGCAGACAGAAGTACCAAAATTCCTATAACATGAGAAACAAAATAGAAAAAGTAGGGTTCAGGTGGCTAAATTGAGGTGTAAGAATGTTATAATCCTGAAAGCTGTGAAGATAATGAGTAAGTAATTTCCTAGCTCTGATAAGCACAAGACATGGCCATGGTAGAGTTGCCAGTCAAATTAGCAGACTACTAGGTGAAGGAAGATTTTTTGTACCACATGAAATGATGCAGTGTAATCTCTTGCCACAGAAGGCCAAATGTATAAATGGTTTCCAAAAGGCTCAGCACACTGCGAAGGGGCAGGGCCACCTCAACTGCAAAGCCTTACAGTCTACACAGAGAACCCTACTCTAAAAAATTACGGCTTAAGCAATTTTTCCAGCTTGGAAGGAATGCCAGGCAAGTTGTATCTATCTGTCTTATACCTTCTAATCTTTAAGTATGTGCCACTGTACACTCTTCCAGGAAAACATGAAAAAAAATCCATGGTCATGGCATAGAATAAAACATATCACAAATTACTGCAGAATGACTTAATTAGAGCAGCAAGGACAACTGCATCAAAACTATGAACTTCAAATTTGTTTGCCAGGTTTGTAAAAGTATTCCTATTTGTATAAGCCTAATACTTTAGAATTAAAATTTCTGTTGTATGTAAGCAGGAAGTTAAATAATAAGACTATTATGCCAAGGTACTGAGTGACTTATCCAACTGAGTATCACATTTTAAGTTAGCATAGGAAATAGATCCTTTTTTTCACAATAAAATCAAAACTGTAGAATAGAATATAGAATATAAATCCAGAATATAGAACATAATGCATCAACTACAGAATGTAATATGCTGTGTATGAATTTGAGGGAAGTTTCCTATTGATGCCTCAGGTTTTAGATTTTTTATTTTTCAGATTCTGTACTGCTTTAGTGTGTAGTTCTGATCTTCATATTAGGGGATAGTAAGCTCTCCTCACAGAGTAGGTAGACAAAACAGTTCCTTCTCTAGCTAGGAACTAAGGACAAATGATCCAAACCTCAAGCCCAAGAACATAAACAATGGCAGAATGAAGAGAGAAAAACAAGAAGGATGGGACTCTATAACCTGAAGCTGTAATTGGACAATTGACTCCAAGATGCAAATGGACCAGAACTTATAAAAGTGTGAGACCCTGTGACTGGTCCTCCATTTTGTGGCCATTTTGGGTTCAGCTTGGGTGTAGCCCTGGCCAGACTCTAGGTGTATCCCAAAACCCAAGGCGTATCCATTGAGGCCTTTTAATAAATACCTACTTTATTTTTTAACTCAGTCTTGCCTCTGTTCTAAGTCAGCCTTCACAAGGCACAGTATTCATTGCCATAAATTTATGAAAGCAGGACTGGGGAGGCTCTGAGTGTTCACACCTTTATATGAAAGCAGAGGAAATTATATCTGTGTTACTCCTTGCAGGTGTTTGCATACCAATAATGAGAACCTTCAGAGATATATTCCAGTGCTTTAGTAGTACTGAGTGTTTTCCTGGTACCTAACCTAAACCTGCCTTGCCATAAAGTATTTTCATTGCTGCATGTCTTATCTATGAAGCACAAGAAGAACAGTTTATTCGTTTCATCTCTATACTTCAATATAGCTGAACACCTATCACATCTCACCTTGGTTTCCTTTTTCTAGACTGAACAGTTCTGACACTTTCAATATCCTTGCTGTCCACTGCCTCAAAAGAAAACAAATATTGAAGCATTTAGAAGGGCACAAAAAGTCTCTTTGTCAGAAGAAGAAGAAAAGCCCAGAGAAATGATCAGATACAACTCTACATCTCTAAATCACAGAGACTGTCGTGCTTTAGCACTTCCTCTGTGATAGACAGTTCTGGGAAGCAACAGAGCTGCTCTTTCCCCCAGGAGAAACTCAGCAGTTAGGGTAGAAAATGTAGCAAAATGGGACTCATTGCTAAAGGTCCCTACTGCTTTGATTAAAACACTGGGGGCTGACAGGCTTTTGTCTGTGGTAGAGATCATACAGTTGCTCTCATCTATGAGATTTCAGCCACTGGAAATAGAAAAATAAACCAAAGCCACAACAAAACAAACGCAAAACAGCACTCATTTCTGGGTGCTGATTAGTCATGACTAATGAGATACTAATAGAGGCTTGCTGTACCCTGCTACATGGGCAGACAGAAATTTCTTCCTTTACTTACCCTCCGCCCCATCCAGCTTAATCTTGTTGCTTGATACCCTTCCTCCACACATTCACTAGTGAAATGAAGCTACACAAAGAAAATCCCTATAAATCTCATATTTTCATACACTAGCCTTGTTCCCGAAAGAGGGGCAGAGCAGTTTTACTCCAGGTGTTCAAGAATATTTTTGGTTTACATTCTCCAGCTAGATTCTCCTGTTTAGATGTTAGAGCAGCTGCACAATGTATGAGGTTTTCAGCCCCCTCCATGCCCCTAAGATGTGGCCATATGAAAGGCAGCTGTGAGGTTTTGGAATGGATAAATATACATCATATATACAGGTAGAGGTATATGGGTATATACAGATGGGTAGACAGAAATGCGCATAACACACATGGCATACACAATATGTTTATGTGTATATCATACATTAGGAAAAAAAGTTGCACATTATTTGGTTTCAGCTCCTTAAGGTTTCAGGGACGGAGTAAAAGGCAAATAAAATTAGGGAAAACCGAAAGAGAAAAATGCTAGTCCCATTTCCTTTTAAAATGTAACTATATGCACATGCAAATCTTATTAAGATATAATTTTTGCATAAAACGAGGTATTTCATTTTAAAAAATATATATATACAAGAAATGTTACTAGATGCGAGCTCCCATTCCAGCTTCCTGGGAAACTTGCAATTCTCATTGTTGACAGTGTATTACACATAAAGCCTACAATAGAAATTTAAATCAGCTAAGGTCATCTAAAAGGGAGGTGACCATGTGCCTTCAGAATGAAGAATACTGTTGGACAAACCTTGTTCAAACTGAAGGATGCTCAAGGTACCTTCTTAAGTCTTCAGAAAACGATCTTAGGAGTTCCTAGTAGCTTCTTGGGCATAAGATTTAATAAATTAATAAGGAACTGTGAGATTGAAAAAGGAAAAAGTTGGGGCAGCCTTGAGGGAAGAGCATCTTTAATAAAACTTTGATTTTTTTAGGATATATTTGCTATCTTTTGGGTATATTCTTTTCATATTCTGTTGCCAAATATCTAGATTACATCTAATCTAGTAAGGAATTTTTGGAGGTTTTTTTTAAGGGCCTGTACATCTTAAAGTGAAGAGGACATTTCCTAATTGACAATTGATTCTGAGTATAAACCAGTTGCAAATGAATAGGGAGTAGAGATACTCAGGCTTTTTAAATCAGAAATCAGAGCAAACAGATCAGGGAGTTTTGTTTGTTGTTTGTATTTTAGGAAAGCACTGGATTTGATTTAGGAGGCTTTGATCTCAGCCTGTTATCTGAACTGTTATTCTGGCAAGAATAGAAATTTTAAGGGACTTTGCCTAGAACAGATTTTGAGGTGAAAATACTGTGAGAACATTTCTGCAATTTGTCTATCTATGCCTACCCTACTCAAGACCTGAAAATAATAGCCTGGATAGTTTTCATAACAGCTGAATTATACAAGAGAGGATTTTGAAATTTCCTGTGTAAGGGAAAAAATATAAACAACCAAAGCAACAACCTTTTCTCCTTGGTTTGATTGTTTCTCTTTCCTTTCTCCCCTTTGCACACAATAAGCAAGTCTTTTTGTGCCCAGTTTTTTTGCAGATTTTTATGAGAAGATTCACCCTAAACTATTTCCTTAGTAGTCTCCAGTAGTAAAAATGGTCCTAATAAAAATAGGTCTAAATCCTACACAGTGATGGTGATAACTGATAAACTGTTTCCATGCAAAGGCTGACTTTCTGCTTGTTCTTTGCCTCTCAGTTCTTCTGTAAGAAAACTAAATTAAGCTGAGAGCACAATCACCTTCTTAATCAAGAGGGGAAAACCCTGTGTGTCCCAAGCTCACAGCATCCCTTGTAAGAACAATTCTGTCTCTGGAGTTCAAAGCATCAAGACTTAGTGAGATCCTTGCCACAATCACAGGTGGCTGGAAATCTTGTGGGAAGATGAGGGAAGATGGAAAATAGAGGGGAAATTCATGGAACAGTGAGCAACTCCAACAATAACAGAACAAGTTCCCTCCTTTCCTCTATCTTTCTCTTTCCAATGTGTGTTGTTTTGCAGGAAAAGTCATACTGTGAGGAAGATGGGCCATACAGACATTTAGAATTATTTTTCTGAAGCCTCTTTTACTTATTCCTGAAATTCAGAAATGTTTGGGCTGTCTTCTTCCTAGGGGAATCACCCTTCTACCTCTGCAAATCTACACAGCTATGTGATCAGTAGTCCAGGCTTGCTCAGGGCAGGGATGTTTATGAGGACAAGCACTTGGTCTGCACCAATACTACATCTCCTAAGGGCTAGAATCAGAGTAGGTACAATTTTAGAGTGATCATCTTTGCTCTCATCTAAGTAGGAAATGAGAGGGCTGCATAAAATCTATGCATTCTCATGGTCAGTTTCACAAATACCATTGTAAAAAATATATCAGAGATAAAAGAGATTAATACTGCTGTGTTCAATTGTATGGATACTTCTTTGCTTCCACAGTCACCTACATTGTATCATTAAAGAACTTGGTTGATTTTTTTTCTTCCCAAACATTTCCAATTATATCTATATAATGCTAAATGATGTTGCTTACATCTCTATACAGATAGGTATCATGACCAAATATTTCTTGCTGAGAAACATTAAAAAGGATAAAATTCAGACCAAAATGATATGAAAAAAAATATTGTTGCACAAGCAAATAATTATAATCAGAAAATGCTGTAAATGATGCTACTTAATAGTGGAGTGATGAAATTAGCTCCAGACAGAAAGCCTAAAAAGTTTTATTATATGATAGTGACATATCATCACTAGTTGACATGTGGGATAAAATTGTTTCAGTTGAATAAAACATATTTTATGCTTGTTTCTTATTATGAAAAAACAATAGAGGCACTTTGTCAGTATTGCATTACCAGCTTCATAGTAACATGAAGCTTAAATACTTATTTCTTTCAGATATCCTTGAAATGAAAATAAACAAAATGCAGAATATTAAATGCTATGTCAATATTTTTATGGAAACTCTTTGAAAAATAAATTAGTATAGAAAGAATAACAGATTACTTAAAAATTTCCTGACTGTTAAGTGCAAGATGCTTTTTGCGTACTGATTTCTATAATTTTGTTCTACTATCATGGCATGACATCTTTGGAAAGATAGCCTAGGTTCTCAGATTTAGGAGGGATTCAGGAGCAGTTTGAAATGTGGACAATTTTGGGAGTAAGATTTAATTGAAGGACTAAAATCTTTTCCATATATTTTTTTGGCATTTTCACATTTTTGCTTCAGCAATACTTCAGGAAAATATGCTGATGAACTATTCTGCTACCAGAATGTCAATTTCAGAAAGCAAGAAGGAAATCCCTTTCCTCCTCTTTTATAAATGCTGTATATCACAACTCATTTGGTTTGCTTTCCGGGCAGATTAGCAAAGTTTTGTGCAAGACTGGCCTGATTTGGTGACAGCTGTAACTACGTCCTTTTACAAAGAGGGCAGTGCTGGGAGACACCACATCTTCTGATCTGGAAGCTTCATGCATATTTCCTGTTCATTCCTGCCTATGATACTGTTATACATTCTTAGTAGAGATTTATAGTACAATAATAATGAAGTTCTTAAATATTACATCCCAAGAAACTATAATGAGCTATTCTTTCTAAATTCCTAGCATGAAAAATCAGCCATACATACAAAAAATACAGAAATATTATTTCTTTGAGCTTTTAAAAGATCATTGTAAGGCAGATATGACTATGCCATTCACTTAGCTTTTAATTCTTAAAAAATGACCTTTTATTGCAATCAAGTTCACATTATTCTTGTTTAGATGATGTTTTTATAAGGACAGAATGATCCTTTTTGGTTAATACTATCTAAGTCTAAAATTGGGAACTTAGTTAAGGAGTTATATTTTATTATTTGTTTTTGTAAGTAATAAAATTTAACCTTTCAGTATATTAAAATTTCTTTATATATTTTTATTTATCCCTCCTTATAGCAAATCTTTACATTTTCATTTGAGCCAGCCAAAATCTGTACATTAGGTTTCAGTCCTCTACCTTATGAGAGCAAACTCTGCATATGCTGTGCTAACACATTCTCCAAAACATGCCATAGAAAATTTTATAAGAAAATCAGTAAACAAAGAGATAAGGATGACAATAGCGAAAGTTGCAATTCCTTTAAATCAGGATAAACAACATTTTATTAAATATTGCCTTCATTTGAATTCGTAATGGAAGTAAGCAATTCTTGCTATCTTCTTTAATTAGTACCTGTAGATAAATATCTAAGATTCTATAACTTTTAGTCAGTATGCCTTATTGTATAAAATTTACAATGTAAAATGTTGTAAAAACATTAAAAGCTGCACAAAGTCAAAGTCAACTACTGAAAAAAATTGAGAAATAATGTGAGAGCATGTCACCTCACTGTTGCCACCAGTTCACGAGTCTTTAAAGTTTTTTCAATATGTTCAATATAATGTGATAATGTAAAACTGAAATGACTCAAAAGTGCTCTCTTGGGACTCATTCCAAGCCCTTTTTCTTTTTCCTTTTTCATCATCCAGTCTTTCTGAAGCCCCTGGGAGAGCCACTTTAAAACAATCTGTGGTGGTGTGATTTATATTTATATATCTAATGAAGCCTATTTTAAAATAATTATTCTGATTTAATTTAAATAACTCCCTACTGTTATCCTGCTAGGGATGGTCAAGGGAAATTACTGTATATTTTACTATTAATTGTAAATCTCTGGTTGGTTAGAACACACACAATAACGTGTCTTGGCAAAAAGATGACTGTTCTGCATCTATGCTCATTTCTTGGTGTATTTTCTCGTTTCTTCCAACCCGTGATAAATAAATAAATAAAATGTTTAAGTACAGTTTAAAAATATACAGGATTACATTTGCAAGTGATGGAAGCAAGAAATGTTTGCAGTGGTAAAAAACTGCACGCAAAAGGATTACAGAAGAAAATCATGCCATGAAAAATATAACACCAGCAAGGGTTAGTTAGGCAAAAGAATGCAAAATTAAGTACCCCCAGAGATGAGAAAATAAAACTTAAAAAAAAATGGCTAGAGGCAACCAAAAAATGGCAAAGAATGAGATTTAAACAGGTCCTTAACCAATTTTCTTGGCTTATGGTAGTTTAGCTGGCACAGTATCATGAGGTGGTTTTGGCTACCCAGATATAGCTGGGTATTGGTACCTCCCCAGATACACACATATGAGTAAGAGCACTCCATGTTCCACAGGTGAGTCACTGCTAGGGAAATAAAACATGAGTTCTATTAAGCATTATAAATGCTAAAGAAGACAATAGAATAAGCCAGAAGAATATTTTGTCTGCGTGAAGGAAAGCTATCACAGGATATAAGTATAATAAAACAAGCAGTACTCCCTAGTCCATGCCAATGGATTTGCTGTTCTTTGGTTAACTATTGCTTTGCTGCTGCTTCACAATAGTTATCACAAGTTTGGCATTAAGCAATCTAATAAATAAATCAAAAGTAGTTGTTAAATTTACAAACACTTAGCACTAGGAATAGAAGTTCTGAAAACACTTGAATAATAGTATCTTCAGACAACATTTGATCTTTAAGATTAAACGTTATTATTACTCACTGAATGCCAGTAGTACATAGTCTAAGGAATTATCACTTGTAAGTGGCTTTACTAAAAAACTTCAACATTACAAGATAATTTTGGGAAAAAATAGATTGGGAAGGTTTAGCTCTTCAAATAAACCCTAATTAAATTGTGTTAAATATATAGCATCAGAAGGGCTTTATTTCAGAAATAAAGGGCTCTGTGGATCCATATTTTTCAAAGGAGGAATTAAAGGCGTGGGTATTTTCTTAGTATAATTTTGTTTATATACAATAATACATAAACATTTACCTCCATTAGATATCCTTGCTGCCCGATCCAAAGAAAAAAACCAAAAACCTTCCAATATTTCAGACATTTTTACTGTGTCATTGTTTTTACTGATCAAATTTTGCACCAATGGGAAAGCAGGAGAAGGACATGGAATTTATGAGCTTAAGGAGCAAGTATGAATCCACCATGGGATGACATTATCTGCAAAATGAAGTCCATGCAAAGGCTTTATCCACATGATGTTGGAAATTACTACAGTGGGCATATGCATGACCAAAGGAAAATCCCACCAGAAACTTCTTCATACAGAATTTCAAGGGAAGCACTATGACAACCTGAAAATATACAAGAATGTTGCACAATCTGGAGTAATGATAACATAGAGTGACCCTTGTAATTAAAATCATCTTTGTTGGGCCAGACTCAGCTTAGAAAAGACTGGATAAATCCTCAAGTAGCTCTAGGATAAATGGGATTGTGAGCAGAGGAATAGTTTTTTCATTGCTCTTATACTTAGGTAAACCTGCTGTGGGCACCCAGAAGAAAATGCCTGACTGAGTTCAGTACATTAGCACCCTCCTTAGATTTCTTTGCTTCAAATAGTTGGAGATGCCAAAGAGAGAACAGACATAGTTCTCGGTGAATAAAAATGGTGTTTGCTTTATCAGGATGGCAAACAGAGCAAGATGTGTTGACAGCAGCAACAAATATGTACAGAAACACTACAAATTTTGAAGTGGAAGGCAGATGGGCCAGGGCAGTCATTTACACAGACATATTACCTTGACTTGATCTCTGCCTCACACGTCTTTGCGACCTTCTTCCCAACAGCAGGTTGTTACTAACATGGCAGCTCACTGGTCTTTAAAGGAAGGTGGTCATCTCAGCAGTCTTTTCTGCTCAAATCCTGTGAAACCACTCCCAGAAAAAGTTTACTGCAGTGTCTAGTATAAAAGCGGTTCATGCCAAAACTCCTCTCCCATGAAAAGGTATCAGCACTAACCCAGCAACAAAAAGTGAAACATTTCTTCTAAGACTCAATATTTGCTGAATAAAAATCACACTTGTTCAATACAATGATAGTTTTCTTCATAGAGATTATACTGAAGAAAAGGGACATGAGTAAAACCTCAGGTCATTAATTCCAACTACTTCTTGAAATCTATTTTCAGGAAAAATACAGAGTTGTTAGAATGTCATAATTTAAAGATCTACTTAACATAGGTCAAAAATTAGAATGATTTCAAGACCTTTTAAGATTTAATAGCATTAGTAAATGTAGGGTCCTAGTAATTATTTTAAAGGCAAGCAAAGCTCAGCAGAACTAGAAATCAAAAACAAATATATAGCAATGGTATGAAACACTAGGAAACAACCTAGAAAGAGAGAGGAGATAAAATATGAATAATGGTGCATAATTGTATAAATTAATTTGAAAGGTAAGTTAAATGTAAAACCAACTTACAACTGAAGTATAAGAAACATCCCATTTAGAGTTAACATTTGTTTTGTGTTGTTTGGAATACGATATAGAGCCTTGGGTATCACCATACCATGAAGATATAGTCAAATCAGAGGGAGTGCAGAACACAGCAGCAAAATTGTTAGGAAAAAACCCCTGACTGGTGAGAAAGATTGACTCATTGGGAAGCAAGTATTTAGAGTGTGTAATTAAGGGTCTAGTCAGCTCCTGCAGTGAAAGCTATTTTTCAACTTCTTAGAAATTTAGATAGAAAAACTAGCCTTGTATGAAAATAAACAGAACTTCTCTGAAGGTCACTAAAGTTTTTATTTTTATTTTTTTTTCCAAACAGGAAAAAATTTTCTGCACTACAGGTTGGCCATTTACATGGACATGACATTACAGCTATCAACTGCTGCCATATGTGATCACCTTAGTCACAATCAAGCACTTTTTTGAGGGCTTGCTAGGGCTGCTAGTGAAAATTTCTGTGTTTGCTTTTCTAATGCTTGCTGTTTCCTAGATTTCCTGACACTTCTTTTAGCAACCTGAGTACATTCATGTTTTATTGTCAGACCTTGGTAAGAGAAAAAAAAAAGGGGAAATGCCTTTTCCTTGTTCCAGGAAGTTAGTTTTCACTAAAAAAGTCAGAAAACATTAAAAATTCAACTTCTTTAGTAAGATGATGGTAGTGTATCATAGTAGAAAAATGGATAATAATGGTTTCTCCCTCGCTGATACTGGTGTTTGGAAAAAGGAATCTCTTCAAGTTGTTCTAGCTATGCAAATGAGAGACGTGTGACAGAGAGTCACAGAAACAGGCAGCTGAAGCTTACTTTTGAAAAATTTGTGATGGGTCATGTCCACCTACTATTGTATGGGGAACTTGGTAAAGGAGCACTTAAGAGAATTTGTGATCACCAGTTCGTTAGTTCTTACATAAACAAAACCTACCCCATAGTATCAAGAAAATTGCATGTTTAGATTGGTAGTAGTGGTTTTCTATTTTAAAAGCACTAGGTTTCAGAATGTCTGTTTCCAGAGGGATTTCTCTATTGGCATTACATAATCATGTGTATTTAGATTCTTCCTAGACACTATATATATTCCTTCTGACACAGCTACCAATTATTACCAATATTACCAATATGCAAAGAGAGTCACGCAGTCCACTTGGGGAGTACCTTTTAAGGTTTGTAGTTACTTCATGATCTGTGTAAAGAATATATTACTCTGACAAGTCTAGACCAGCTCGCTGATCATTCTTCTTTAGACAAGAAATACCACGCTTGTCAAGTCACTCTGTCCTAACTTGGTTAATTGGCAAAATTAAAGAACAAAACAAAATTGTTCCCTGTTTAAAAAAACTCCAAATAATCAAAAAGCTAGGTTATTCTAACTATCCAGGACTCTCTTTGTTTTCTTCTAGCACAGTTAGTGCTACAAACTTTGTGACTCAGCTCTCCCCTTCTTCCAAGACATCCTACATACCTGCAACATTTTTTGCAACTTCTTCTTTTGTACTACATGTGTTTCAAAAGATGGATCTTCTTTCTGTCTATATGGAGTAGGAAACATAAGATAAATGGACAGGGCTGAGTTAACTGTATATGCTTCTCATTTCCAAGCTATGGTCTCTATTGATATTTATTTAATGCTTCATAAGGGCTTGTTACAGTTCATGCTGACTGGAAACTTGGGTGTCACATGGAGTAAGTTAAAACTATATTCTTCTCACTATTCTTCCACATGTCCTGCATTTAATTTACAAATGTTATTAAAAAGGTGAGATCGATTCTCTAGTGTAATAACTACCATGAATATGTATTGATGTCATTGAAAATAGATACAAGTTTGCATTATGATGTGTATTTATTTTTCTAAAGAGTGCAAAACTCAAAATAAGCTCTGACACTCCGTCCACAATTTGCAAAATACATGTAGGTGTTACTGCTTATATCTTACATTAGACTCCCCACTGGTATGAAATTGCGCTACTAAAGGTAAAATAGCTACAGCCAAGTTTTGACTGCAAATTTATCCCTGATGTCATACTTAACTGGCCCATCAGACTTTTATGAAAATACAATAAAATACAGCCAATTCTTGAGCAGTCATACATTTTGCCAAAGTTCTAAGAATAATTTTAAGCTCTATATAACTGAATTTTAAAATTAAAATAATGATAGACTATTAAATAAGCCAATGATTTAAACTTAAATTATATCTATAATTTCTAAATTAATTCTAAAAAAAAAAGTGTTCCCCAAAATATTTTTTCCTATTTTTATCCATGCAGTATTAGCAAGGGTTTCTTTGTAGTCATACACGAAAGAATGGTCTAACATTTCTTGATGTTTTACCCTTTTTTTTTTTTTAAGCTGAATCCATGTTCTCTAAGCATTATCTGTTGCAATATGATATTTTCAGAAAAATGCCTGCTAGAAAGTTTAGACATGGTAGTTCAACACTAAGCTTCTGGGGACATCCACGTTGTATTATGTTTGGCTTAGAATGAGCAACTCCTGCTAGATTCAGCAAAAATAAAGCACAATGACCTCTTCAGCTGGACACTTCAGCAGCTGGTCTATAACTTAAGGAGAGTTTTGCTTTACGCTTTTTAAACTGTTCTGGGGATTGAATAGACAACATATAAAAATATGACAGGAAGATGATGGATTATGGGTCATAAGTCTCATTTCAGCCATACAAATAAAACATCATGCTTGTGTGTTATGATAATACGTTTAATGGACAGAAATTAACAGATGTTGATTGCATTCTAGTGTGCACAGCATACCAAAAATCACAGAGGAATGTTTAAAAGATTGTAAAGAGACCATGCCATTGGATGCCTGTAAAGCAGAGTTAAAGCAGCAAAACCACAGGAAAGAGAATTTGGTAGTTGTCTGGCTTTGGTTTAATCGTTCCTCTCTGCCAAATGCAGTCATTACAGTGTAACAACAATTGTATGCTTTTTCTGCCCCTTCCTAAGCAATATTTTATAGCTGTCAAAACATAAGGTTGTGGCAGACTCTTCTTAAAATAAAACTTCAAGACAAACTCAGAAAAAAAAGTATGAATGAAACTCTGTAGTTCAGTGCCATTCAGAATTCTATAAACTGTCCAATATAACATATAAAAGCACCAAGATCTGGCCTTGCTCAGTTACAAGTTGGAACAAGCTTTTACACATAGTACATATATCCCCACAAAGTGAAATGCAGCTTCAGACTAGAACTACCTCTTTCTATATTCAGATATAAAAGCTAGATTTACTTTGCTAAAAGAAAGACTTATGTATATAGTATGTGTTGAAATCTACCTCAACCCATTTCCCAGTCAGCTAACATTTATTTTCATCAGCCTATGAATCTGTCAATTTTAGCATTCTATCAACCTTCATTAACTTTTAAAATTCTTTGTTTCTATATGGGTGTATTTTTTAGTTTTGCAACATGATTTGAAACAAAAAACATGGAAACAACATAGTGACTGTCCATCTCCATTAATTCTTATACCTCTTTACAATGGTAGATCAGCATGAAGAGAATTCCTCAAAGTATTAACTGCAAGAAGGCTACTAGATAGTAATTAACAGTAGAGACTTTAATTACCATTTTCCTTTTTCTTTCATGCTTTTTGCTAAAAATATCTGAATTGCAGCAAAACTCAAATAATCACTTTTGATCTATACATGCTATTTTCAGATGTCAATTTTAATCTTCTCCTATGTCCCCAGTGAAAAAAAATGGTGGAAAACTTCAGGACACGATATTGTGGTATTGATATTTATCTGAGATGGCAGACAAAAATCCTAAGAATAGGTGAGCATTTCAAGTCCCACTATATTCTCTCAATCCTTTGGGAATACCACAGATATTTTTTGTTCCATTTTAGTTATTTCAAGTACCATCAAGTTGTACCAGTCTTCTGTAAAACTGGGAAGAATGCACCAATTTGTATTAAGATCTAAACAGTGGCTATGGGACTATTCCCACATTTTTTCCTTTGCAGTATTATTTGTATTAGGACCACAATATTTTTCTAGTATCTGCAAAATTATTGTCAGTATGGAGGGTCTTGGTGTTCATTCATTTTTTCTGTGCAGGTGCAGAAATCTATTCATAGAAAAAAAGAGGAGCCGTGTTCAAAACACACCAAGGGATGTGCAATAATGGACAGATCTGTGGAACACCTTGCCAAGGAAATTGTGGATACTGAAGCCTTACAAGATTCCAAGGACTGTCGATTAAATCTCATGGAAGAAGTGTGTTGAGGAGTGCTAATAGAGAGAAGGCACATTCAGCTCAGGGTGGCTCCTGAGCTGCAAGGAGTTAGGGGCTTGAAGTCTGTTCAGATGAAATAACATACTTTTTTTTCTCCTTTGTTTTTACTGTTGTGAAGACATGAAATTTTGGTCATTGATGGAAAAAGAGCACTCCTTCAGATGCTCATGAGAATGTAGTCTCATTTGATACAGCCATTCTTTACACAATTCTCTGCTTTTCATTTGCCATAGACTATTTCCTCAGTGCCATACTCTGCATTGAAACGATCAATTCATAGGAGAAAACTTCTTAACTTGCCAGAAATTTATCTTCATTGTGTTAACAAGTTGATGTGTATGATTTGCTGTTGTTTAGAAAATTTCCAAGCAGTGTAAGATCTTAGGAGAGGCACTGAAATGAGGTATATTTAGATAGATGCTTTGTGCCTCTACCCATAAAAAGATTTTCCAGATTTGTTGCTGATGCATCAGCTTTGAATTAATTATTCCACAGAAGAAAAATGTTGTAAAATAAACAAACATTGTAATATGCAAATAAAATCTGTCTGCAAATACAATTGTGAAATTTTAATGATCTATCGGTTTTAGGTGTTTTGTACTATGCTATAAATAGTAATTTGAAATTTGTTAGCTTTTCATGCATATCTAAGATTAAAACTATTAGATCTCTCTTTAAACCTTTTGGAATAATAAATAAAGAAGGAAAATATATTAAATATCATAAGCATTCAAAATCTTCCCTAGATTTTAATTCCTTATTTTGAGTCATTTTTACTGTGGAAGTCAGACCCAATGACATGCACTATGCTCTGTCTCACAGTTGACAATACAGTGCCATCAAAATCATAATTGTTAAAAAAAGAGAAAGATTAAACATCTTACTCTACAAGTAATACATAATGTCATATACCTATTACTAAGAAGGCCCATCTTCTATGACCAAAGAGAATAACCTGATTTGAACTAGAAGAACTGAATAGAATTGTTAAACAATCCTTTGCATTTTAAGCAACATTTAATTAGAAACACACTTTAACCACCAAAATGATAAAAATCCAAGAGATTAAAATTTGAGTGTCAATTATCATAAAATTCATCATTGTAATTCTTATTAAAACTCAGTGTTTAGATAGGTAATGATTTTATAATATGGCAATTTGCATAAGGAGCCCTGAGATGGCTTATTATTTCGATCCTACACAATTACAATTCTAGCTCCATACATCAGAGCTCTTAGCAATGTAAAATCACTGTGCTAATTAATAAGCCATTTACTGACTGCAGCTAGTTATGGTGGTCCTGCAGCTGACCTTACGGAAGATGAGCCATCTCTGAAGTGCCTGTGTGTAACTACAAACATAATGATGTGCCAGGAGGGAATCATTAAAAATAATTTACACAAGCCTTCATTTACAAGATCTTTTGATAGCATGCTTCCCCGGTGTTTAGATCCACAGTGCAACCCCTACCATTTGGAAAGTGCCAAGCAGGAGAGTGAACGAGGATACCTAAGTGGTTAATTAAGAGCCATTCGGACGCCACAAGAGCCTCCTGAAAAATCCCTCTGATGTCTGCTGTGTCAAATGTCTCTCACAGGCAAAACCACAAGAGGTAGCTGCCATAGCAGGCTAATTATTGGGGACCAGGAGCAGCTGAGAGTGGCCTGTCACCGAGGCTTGCTGCGAGCACCCAGGCCCAGAACCGAGCAGAGCAGCTTCTGTGTCATTGGACTTAAGAGAAATAGTAGAAATGAGGCTCTCTGATATTCAGAGGTGATTGCATGAGCCATAGAAGTGTGCAGCTGTAGATGAAATTATTTGCTTGTGCCGTGTAATGCATTTTGTAACTTTTTACACTTTACTGTAATTCCATCTCGAACATGTGTTTTTTAAATTCATGCATTTTAAGACTTTCATTTTGAATACTTATAAGAAAATAATAACTTATAAAGGCCTTATCAATCTGAACAAAGATTTCAAAATCATCAAAGATAATTTTTATGACATAAAAATAATTTCAAGCTACATAAAGGAACCACATTCAATCACACTACAGCATGAGACTACAACAGAAAATATGCAATACACACAAAACAGTCTTCTTATTTCAGTACAGTCAGAAAACTAGCAAGACTAAAAGAATATGTCACTGCCTCCCTCACAGCAGCTAGATATGAACATCTGAAAACATGCAGCTCATGATTTATTTCTCCTTCAGCCAAGTCCCTGCAAGGTGGAGGAAGAGAGCTGCTATCTTGTGTGACGTTTTATTAGTTTAGTGGCATTCAATTGGTTTACTGACACACGCAGGATTTTCCAAATCGGCATGGGGAAAGTGTCTTTTTCCCAGCTTGTCTGTCCATTATGCAGCCAAGAGCAAGTGGATTGTACTCTGAGCATGCAGACACTTTCCACATCTCTCTGATACCTTATAAGTCTATTTTCTGAGGTACCTTTCACAAATGCTGTGTGAGAAAACACCATGAACACATTGCTTGTGTGATCCTGGCTAGATTATTGCCTCGTGGCTGAGTGCCAATACTGGGCCTGGGAAGAATTAATTCAGTAAAGGTGGAGGCAGCAGTACAGTTGCTCTGCGCCTGAGTTTATGTCTGTGCAGGTATTTGGGAGAGAGAAAGGAACGCACTCTGTGTTTGGCATCTTATCAATGATACTGTGATGGGATTTATAAGTTTGCATGCGTGATTTTTTGAAATACATCCCATTTTGGCAAACTTATTGTAAGTAAGAGAAGAATTACTACCTTCTACATGGAAACCAACACCCTTCTACTGATGTTTTAGTTTGAAATGTATTAGAATTATTTTGTCTCATTTTTAAAAGACCTATGTAAATAAATTCTCTTAAAATAGTAATTACCTACCCATTCCTTCTATAGGCACATCTCTTTGCAGGAGGAAAATTTTTGTAATAAAGCTATTCTCAAAGGCATGAAGATGATGACTTTCATTCTAAAACTCTCTCATCATTTTGCAGAAATGGATTGAGTGGAATTTACCTCTTCTTCCTACAAATAAGGTGAATTGTCCAAGGCAATAATTTGGCTTCCTTCTGTAATCAGTGGAGACAGAGAGCTTCAAAAGGGAGGTGGGTTCAAGCCAGTAACATTACACTTCTCTCATTAGACAAGACAAATCACTTTTTCACCACAGAGAGGGAATCAGCAACCAGACCAGTCTCTTAATTTTTTTAAGTGGCAAAAATTCTACTTTCCTCTAGTTTGACTGCATAGTCTGTAGAAGAAGTGAGAATTGCAGCTGCCCTTATCAGAGCAGAAGGCTGAGGCACAGAGGAAAAGCTGGAGGAGCAGTACCATGAATGCAGCCTAGATCCTCATGATTTTCAGGCTTGACTGACTCTATACTGCTCATAAGTAGAGAGATAGTAGGGCAAAGCCCCAGCCTGTGGCTCCAGCCTTTGGTCTTTAAAGGAAACAGAATCAAATGGGGCCATGTGAGCTTTAAAAGTTACTGTCTTCCACTGGGACATGACAGTCCCCTCCCGAAGCAGCTTCATACAGTTTAAACCAGCATTTCTTGTCAAATACCAGCTTATGATGAAACCATCTGTTTAACTAACCCAGGCATATGCAGAGTTCTTGCAGAACTTTGTTTGTATTGTTATTTTTCAACCTACTCCATTGTTTGTGACTGGTGACATCGTTGTTAGTTTCACTGGCAACCAAAATGACAGATGACAGTATGCCAGTGACATCCCAAAGTAATATCAGCAGTCAAAATTTGACCAAATTAGTGATTGGCTTATCACCAAGTCTGTACTACATTAGAATAATTCTGTACCACTGAAGTTGCAATCTCCAATCAGCATACTCTAATATTTGATCTAGGAGGCACAAATAATAGCCTACATTGTTAGGTGAACTAAATAGCCTGTAGATACCACTGAATAGTAAAACAATCAGTAAAGGAAACTATTTTGAATGCAAACTTGTGGTGTTTCTGTCATAAGAGAAATAGCATACCAACGGTGATTCAGTAATTTTTTTTTCTGTGTGTGTATTAAGATGCATGTTTGCCCACAACTGTATGGAAAGTAACTTACAGAGCTAGAACTTTAGAGAGAATTTGGTAAATAGCTGGTTGGGCTATTCCTGTGAGAACAATACCTTTCTAGGGACACCAGTGTGCTTAAAAGCTAAACACCCTGCTTTCCAAGTGACAACAATCAGCATGATATTTTTCAGCTTGGGCAGTTAAATAGTGCCCAACTACTAATAAGAGAGATGAAAAATACAGCACATGACACTGTCATGACTCTTATAATAAATAGAATTTATCATTCTTACTAACTGGTTTTAATACTTTTGAGTATTTTTCCTTAGTACATCTAATAGCAGATAGACAATGAAAGGAGGATCAGATGCAAAGAGAAAAAAAATTGGTCCATGGATGAGTCATTTCTGCTCTTTCAGTGTGAATTCCCCAAAATGGAGATTATTTCTACACTTGAATTTTCAGCCAGGCATCTTTTGAAAGGAAATGGGGAAATTCATGCTTCTAATTTAACAATATTGACTTTAGGGTTTAAAAATTTGTCTTCTAAAGGCCACTTCTTGTCCTTATCATAAATATAATCTCACTGAAGCCAGGATAGGTGCCCCTGTGAGTGAGGGAAATCCCTCATGGGTTTAACTTTGTGCCAGCCCAGATGTTGCTCTTATTAAAGTCAGCATTAAAAACTCTTGTTACTCTGAATGATGCAAGATGAGACCAGTTGTGAAGTGTTGCTGAACCTTTCCCAGTTCTGCTGGATTTCGACACATTGTAGATCAGGCCCTAAATTATCTAACTTCATCCTGCCCCCAAGTGTGAAGTCATCCCCTGGGGAAAATCTCCACTGAAATCACTAATATCTCTGCTTGGGAAAGGATTGCAAGAGCAGATGTTAGTGTTTGCCTTGAGGAATATCCAACATATTTGAGCAATCACAACATATAGTGAGCTGGAAAGATAACAACAGAATAAAACAAATGTCTTTCTAAACTGCTTACTCTTTACTATGTTTGGGTTATCTTATTTAAGAGGAAGCATCATATTTCCTGAAGATCATCACCTGTCATTAAAAGAGAATCTGTGACTGCACACCTACCTGGCTTTAGGGGAAGGGGAACACCTTTATGCATTGTTTTGTTTCATATGTGTACAATGAAGTAAAACTTAATTCTCTTTTTTTAGACCTCCCTCTTTTTCTTATTTTTCTTTTTTTTTAAAGGAAACTTCATTCCAGATAGCCAATAACTAATAAATGTTTAATCCTTATGTGTTAAAAAAACAGTTTCAATTTTTATAAATATGACTGACTATGAAAAGCAAATTTTATTTTATTTTATTTTATTTTATTTTATTTTATTTTATTTTATTTTATTTTATACCATTCAATTCAGGATTTATTTTTATGCAATGAAAATTAAAGTTGCTATATTTAATACCATGTATTCATGCTTAACAAAGTCCAGGAATTTTAGTGAACAAATATTTGCAGTGGACTGCCATGAAATGCTTCCTTGAGAAAAACCATAAAAAGTATTTTTAAAGGATCCTTGTAGCCACTATATGAAATTTGTATAGACACCAAGTCAAAAGTCTCAGGCTAAGTCCTTGTGTATTCAATAAGAATCTTTCTTGGACTTAGTTGACCTTGATCCAGCCCATGGTTAATAGAGGGAGAAAATGTTATTCAGTCTCTTGATACACAGGTATTTTCCAGAGATCCTAAAGATAAAGTATTTTTTCAACCTCTTTAATTCAGCTGAAACCCAGCAGAATTATGTATAATCAAGTAACAGCGAATAAATAAACAAATAAGTAGTAATATGGGTTGTTTGTGTCTGAAGCTTTTGTATGAAATGTACCTGATAGGGAAAAAAAATATTTTCTCCTGTGTTCCCTCTTTAAATTTCCTAATTACATAAGGAGTGATTGAAAAAAGGAAAAACAGAATAATTATATTAATAATCTGAAAAGCTTAAACATGTAAGTATATTATTGGGTAGTTTTCTTATTTTACCATAGCCATTTTCAACACATTAATCACTTCCACAAAGAATAGAGAAGTATGAAAACATAATCTCCCTCTGGTTAGAATTTTTGAATCACACTGAGGATCTTTGAACAATTAAAAGCTTCAACTAAAATCTACAGAAGTCAAGGAAAAATTTTTTTCAAGAGGTTTGCGTCCAGGCCTGTATAGTAGTAATCAACATTTTATTGAATCTTGCAGAATTTGAGTTTTTTGGCAACACAAATGGAAAGGCAAGTGAATATATTTTCATGAAATTGAATGGTAAAAAAATTTATTTGTGAAAATATGATACAATCATATAATTAACAATGCAGGAGAGGTCAGTAAGCAAAAGAAACCTTTGGAGAATGTAGGAATTGGTAGGATGAGAGCTGGTGAATTGTTGCTTCTCAGTATATTCTGATGACACTTCCTTCTCTTTTCCATATGCCATATTGGGAGCTAGTACTTAGAATAAAAGGCAAACTGTTTCTAGTTCTACTTTCTTATCCCTTTGAGAAGTGATTTCTTATTTCTTTCCTTATTGTCTTCACTGGGAGTTAATACTGAGGGGTTTTTTCCACCTTTCCTTTTCAATCTCCTATTCTAGTGGTCAGGGGTGTATACTGCTCCTAGTTCTCCTCTTACAAGGCACAAAGTCATAGCAGTAGTATTA